>NC_092348.1:34355134-34470669 GCF_963676685.1 Mytilus edulis
TCTCTGCTTGATCAGGATTCGTTACTATCAGAGCTCTCTCTACCTCTACATCAACCCCTACCACTTGCCCACGTGTTGTAGTAGTTTTTGGTGGCATGACTGTATTGTTTCCGAGAAATCTACGTATTAATCAGAAATAGAAGGAATGGAACTGTATTGATATGGAACACGATGTTGGCAATATTGCTAAGAATGTAGTAAGATCGCGCAATGAACGTAGTATAATCGTAGTAGAAGCGTGGTAAGATCGTGTTGCAATCGGATAACTCGTGGTATGATCGTAGTGAGAACGTGATGAGCGAAGAAAAATCTTGATAAGCGTAGTTAGGTCGCAGAATAAGCGCGGTGAGAACGTTGTATAATCGTAGAGGGATCGTTGTAGAAGCGTAATGAGGACGTAGTAGCATCGTGAAAGCAACGAATTTACATTTTCATGCCACTTATACCGCGACCTCACCACGATCTGAATTTATTTTAGATCGCCGTGAGCGTGGTGCGATCGTGGTCTAGTGGGACTGTTGCTTTACATCCTAATATTATGACAATTGCTTTTTTGATATCATTGCTGGCTTTCGTACGACATGAAAGGTGTACGGGTGCAAGAGCGGTTGCGCTAGAAAAAAGGGGGTTGAGAGTAATACAAGTTCATTCGATTCTAGATTGATAATATCACGGTGGGTATGGTTGTCCTGCGAGAAAACGTTCTGTGCTGGTGATTTGGTCCTGTCAGGTGCTGGTGGGTCCTGATTCTGTGCTGGTGGGTTTATTTACATTGTATCAGAACGGCAATAAAACGACTGTTTTGTTGCTTAATTTTTCTCTGATGCGTCATAAGTACCATGCAAAGTATATTACAACAATATTATATTGCAAACGTCGTGCAAGTTCGTTAAACGGAATTGTCCTGACGCTGTGCTGGTGATAAGAAAAACGGTCCTGGTTCTGTGCCTTTATATTTTAGTTAAAAGTGGCATATATTCAAGATCATTGATGCTGTTCTGTTATTGACTAATTAACTGTTGTCTGCTGTCTTGAATTTGACATTTTTGTGAATCTGTTTACTGTTATTATGAGAGAAAAAATACCCCTATTTATTATTTTTTTAAATTAACTGTAATCTTATTTATTGGCCTGTTAATGGAACCCTTCTTGCCCCCTTTTAAGATAAGAAAATATGTTTACGATTTTCGGGATTACTATCATTTTGCAAGATCACCAAAATACGTTGTAATTTATACAATACTTATATAAAGTAGATGATGTGGCATGTTTGTTGTCAATGGACAAATTTCCATAAGAAACCAAAGACGCTCAGAAAGTCCTTTGTTCTATATTTTTGCTCTCCATTTTTATGCAAAAAATTTTCATTTTATTTTATGGGTTATTGTTGAAGGTCGTACGATGACTTATGGTTGTTAATACATACTTCCTTTTGGTTTCTTATGGAAATTTGTCCTCTGTAGTAATGACTCCTTACTAAGATATTTCACTTCATCCATTTTTTTCTGCATTTTTTGATATTGTGAATTCTTAGTATTATTCGTTTTATAGCATGAAAACACGAAAAGAGGAATATGCAACCCATTATAACTTTTTTATGTTTTTGTAATTATTGTAATGGATCAGCATTATGAGATCCTTATTATAAGTAACTACGACATTGAAAGAAATTAAAAGTGATTACTTAATCATGTATAAAAGCGGCACATGTATTTTATGTTATCCTTATATGTTTCATATGTTTTATATGTTCCAGCAGCACCTGCATACGGGGTATATATCTCCCAATTGATACGATATTCCCGTGCTTGCATTTCCTATCATGATTTTCTTGATAAAGGGTTACTGATCACAAGGAAGCTATTAAACCAAGAGTTCCAAATGGTGAAGTTGAAATCATCCCTTCGTACATTTTACGGACGCCATCACGAGTTGGTTGACCGTTATGGAATAACCGTTTCACAAATGATATCGGATATGTTCCTTACGTCGTAACTACAATCCCCTTCCCTTTCATGAATGTGACCTACCGAATTGGACTATTTACCGGATTTGTAATCACATAAGCAACACGACGGGTGCCACATGTGGAGCAGGATCTGCTTACCCTTCCGGAGCACCTGAGATCATCCCTAGTTTTTGGTGGGGTTCGTGTTGTTTATTCTTTAGTTTTCTATGTTGTGTCATGTGTACTATTATTTTTCTGTATGTCTTTTTCATTTTTAGCCATGGCGTTGTCAGTTTGTTTTAGATTTATGAGTTTGACTGTCCCTTTGATATCTTTCGTCCCTCTTTCATAATGCAGTTACTGTACATTATGTAAACGATAATTATGTTGCTGCAGTATAATATTTCGACACAACAATTTGAAATTCACAAAACATTTATTTAATTCTTTTGACCAAAGATTTGTAAACTATACATTGTCAAATCCTTGTTTTTACGTTCGTAGTAACATAGTACATTCCATAGTCAGTCACCTGTGTCAATTCACGTGCAAACTACAAATGTTGTTGTATTAGAATCTTTCGGCCAATGAAATGAGTAGTTTGTTTGTGATACGCCAGAATGTTATCAATGAACTATCAAACGCTAAAGTTGACTGCATTTCAGTGTATGTAATTATGTAATACAAGTTACGATCATTTGAAAACACATATTAAACAGCCAAATGGATGCACAAGAGTTAAAATAGGAATCATAGATCCTATTGACAACAATTATCTGCCCAATTTTATTGATTTTGTAACATTTGTTACAAAAATGACCAACTTCTTATCCAAAATCACCAGCACCGTATCAGGACCCACCAGCACATGACAGGACCCACCAGCACAGTATCAGGACATGAATAAATTGAGAAAATGCTAAATTTTAATAAATTGCAAAGTTTTTCCACAAAATAGTTTTGTCGTGTTGAATACGGTATAGAAAGCGGACTCTATGAGCATTTTTGTTTTATTTTTTTCAGTTCTATATTTTCTGAAAATGAGCATTTTTGTGTTACGTTACTGAAACAGTTTAGAGGGTCAACTTTTTAATGGTTTACATATGAACCCATAAGAAACAAAACTGAAAAATCTCAACTGTTTTCTTCCATTTTTTATAAGTGAAAACGTCAAAAATCATCATTTTCGTCTTTTTTTAAAAAATTTTCATTGATCACCAGCACCCGTCAGGACCGAATCACCAGCACAGAACGTTCTCTAGCAGGACAATCATACCCACCGTGAATATATGTACAGTAAGCCAATTAGAAATGAGTTTTATTGTTGTATTACAGTTCATTAACAAATCAATCTATCGCTCCATTAATCCCGCACAAAGCTCTACAGTGTGCTTGATTTTTTCTCTTGGGTATCCCCCATAAGCTTCCAGCTACTCTGAAAGTTTCTAAGCGCCATATAGCGTGTTCGACATATACCGAACGCTCTGATATACGCAAATTCATTTTTTTTACATGAACTCTTCTTTATGCTCGTGGTTTAGCTCTTTGTTGATGCCTTTTTCAAATTCAATTCTAGCCCCCTCCCTCTCCCTGAAAAAAACAACTGGTACATCCGTAGAGTAGTAATAGGTACACGTCTATAAAAACGCCATAATAATTTTTTTAGAAAACCCCTAGCATTGTTAGCTTAAATAGAGGAAATACCCATCGGTCATCGGTGTTCATTTTCATATTGTCATTTTATTATGAAACGGTTGGCGAATTTCCACAAAACGTTTCAGGTATTTATAAAATACAAAATATCTGCATAAGGTGGTGTTAAGGTGTAAATGCAAGTCATTATACATGTAATGCTTTTGAAACTCTGCAGGGATGTTCACCTGATGAGTAGTGAGTCATATTTTTCACAAACCTCTTATCGTTCTGAACAGGCATTAAATATTTGCCACTGGAAGTTATGCAACCAATAATCAATCAATCACAAACCCCTTATAAAGAAAATACAAATTGAGCTAAAACTGTTTAAATTAAGACAAAGTTGGAAGGAAATAAAGAAAGAAAATACATGCCCTCGAAGCTAAGTATAAATTTTCTAAACTTGAACGCAACATGTTTCAAATTGAAATTGTATAAAAATCATGTATAGCTGTTTTAAAACAGACCCCGTTAGATAAAAATTTAGGTGGCAAACAACTGGATCAAAATACATCCCTTTTGTTTGCTTTTCATAACTATATAAAAATGACCGTTACATATATATTCACGTGCAGGTACATGTATAAAGCAGATTATAATGCAATGTCTATCAATTTTTTAAGGGCTCGCCGAAAAATGTACACACGTATGTATTCCGTGTCTCCGTTGAATTAACATGACCACTTCCTCCCCCCCCCCCCCCCCCCCCACACACATTTTTTGCATTAGAGTTTTTTGAAAATATTATGGATTTATTAATATCTATTTCTTATATTTCTTATGGTAAAAATGTTATTGTATGTTCGTTCCATACGGAATTGCCTCCAAAAGGATCAATGCAGTTTTTAAATAATATTCAATTTATACACAGGTATAATCTCTTTTGTGTTTTGGCACATTCCCCACATTTAAATTGTAATTTGTCAACCTCAGCGTCGTGAATATACCTTTTCGTAACATGTCTATTTATAACTGGATTACTTAAAACCTTGAAATGAATATTACGTAAACAAAGTATCATTTACTAATTGTGTATAAGGACGAACATTATCTTATGTTTGGTACATCCTCTTAATTGGGTCTCGGGTGGATAAGTTTTCCATTTGGCAATCATATCAAATTTTTATATTTTTATAGACTAATCTGTACACAAGTGTCAAGGGAAGTCAAACAACTAGGTATTACTAAATATGAAATAGGATCTTTTGGACACAATTAACCTTAAATTTCGTGTTTCGTGTTATATGTTTCTCTTGTGTTGTCCGCAAATATTTATAACCGGGAAACAACCAATAGGTGAGATAGAAAATAAATCGTATAAACTACAATAAACATTTTAATCAATTGACTTTAAAGTTGTCAATCTAGCACGATCGTACGACTCTGTCTCCTTTTGTTGGTCATGTTTTACTAGAAGCCTGAAACAAAACAAAGATCGAACTGTAGCGAACGTTAATTTTATTTAAAAGGAGGTATACAATATTATATATACCGACACCAGCATCTTTGTACGAGACATCTAGTAGCAACATATCTCTTTTGGGGGAAAATTATGGCTTATGGCAACGTATAAGAAAGGTAATTTGCAGTTTAAAAAATAAAACGTTTGAGTCCTAAATAATATGAAATACAGAATTCTAAAATATTGTGGCAAATTTCTGACAAAGTTAAATGTTTTGAAAATCAAACGGATGTTATTTGATCTATACGCATATCACTTTGATTTAAGATAAATTTTATGTTTTAACAAAAAAATATGTTTTGTTTCTGTTGATATCAAACAAAGTTGCAATCACGTTAATCTTAATTAACCGGTGATTTTTTTTTAGCCTGTCGCTTGCAAAATGAATACTAATTTTCGGAAAATTCATCTTCTTCATTCATCGATTTTAGTTAAGTTTTGATTTATTTAAATCCTAAACAGTTTCAACTTCGTCAAGCTTTCACGTTGTATCATTTATTTCATTAAAATTTCTATTTTTGTGTGGGATTCGAAACTTTTTACATTCATTTTTTTCATAAGATAAGACAGTTTAGCTGCATGTGTACTTACAAAAGTTACTTTCACAAACATAAGGTGTCTTGAAATCACAGCTACAATCCATCCACAGACTCCGTGTCGGATGGAAGTAAACACAGTTACTCTTATATCCTTCTGAGCCAGTTTTTGGATAGCCACTCCAAAAGTTTTTAAAAGATAGTTCTGATTGATCGTATGTCCATCTGAAATCACCTTCCTGAACATCAGATAAACCAATCCAGTGCCAATTACCTAAATATATGCAGAGAACAACATTTGATAAGCTGAAACAGCACTATTCCTTTACTTAAAAAAAAAATCACAATCTGACTATGAGCAAAATTATAGCTGAGTCTCTCTATCTAATGAGGAGTTCATTAAATGATGTAGCACTTTTTTGTCTTTTTTGCTTCTCAGTTGTGGTCTAGAATTTTTATGAATATTTGATATCATAAACTAAAACTGTGTGTGTAAGAGATACGATATGTTATCCTGAATATATAGTATAAAGACTTCATTGACATTCAGTGAAAAAACATGACGTTGTACAAGGTCCGACATTCAGGTATCGACAGAATGTAGAGCCATGAATGTGCGCATGCATATACCAATAATGTAAATACTGATAACAAAATCAATATGTATACTAATAAAAACAATCGTCGAAGATCTCATTACATCGTTGAATTTATAAATTTTTACAATAAGTTAATTAATAGGATCTATAAGTTTACCCAGTTCGTTTCCAAATTTCAGGTCATAATAATATCTCCGCAAAAATAAAAATGTGCTATTCTGTCTGAAATATGTTTTCTACAGGAAAACGCAAACATTAAGACCAAATCTTTATATCTATGACAGTAAAGTCATCATATAATTGCTTAATTATTTGTAGGTCTACAGTCAACAATGTTATAAATACACCTACTCTAGAAGTGTTGAAAATTCAATATGTTCATCTGCCCAGTTGTTCGTTTGTTCTTTTTCCGTCCGGCTGTCCGTCTTTCTGTCCATGTTGGATTAATGTTTAATTTGTATTATATTTTCTACATAATCCACATGTGTTATTGATTAATGTTTGCATGTGCGTTTTTTTTTTTTTTTTCTGGCCATGTGTTTGTTATCATTATGTTTTATCTATTAAGATATAACAGAATGTTGTCATGTCTATTTTTAAACATGCATTGAACAAAAAATTTCTCAAATCATGTTTGTTATGGACAAAGGTTGAAGTGTAGTAAAACTTACTTTTCATAACCAAATTTTCTTGAATCCATTTATTTTCTGACGAATCGTCAATTTTAACGAGGAAACCTCCAATTTCTCTGCATCGTCTCTATAAAAATCAAATCAAATATGTCATTAATTAAATCCCAAAATTTTTTCAGCATCGTGTATATTTTCTAGAATTGCGCAATTCCCTTTTATTGGAAAAACGAGAATATATGTCAGTGGTAATAAAACACAACAGCGTTCAACACCAAGAGAGAACACCGTTCAAACGAATTACCAATGCTAAACGTCGTCTTATTCCATTGCTTAAGCACTGAATTCGCTGTTACAGTAGTGTTATTATTTCCTAGTGGAAAACTTGAAATAAATGATCGAATCGAACATATCTAGGACATCATTGGTCATCGTGGTACGTGTAAGTGTATCGCTACTTTAGGTCCGGTAAAGACTTCCATTACATACATGTGATGTGTTATCAATGAAATGAGAAGATGGTTAGCCCCATTGATTCATATGCACGCTGGTTTCACTTGATATTTGAGGTTGCAATATTTATTGTATCAAATGACACATATTTACTCTTTGAAACCAAAAAAAAAAATTGTGATTTTTACGTTTTCTTATTGTGAGCAACAAAAGTTAATCATTGCCCATGTTAACATGGTTAAGTGCCCACGACATCATCTTGTTTGTTATTTGAATAAGTCATTTTTCTTCACCTTTTTTTAACATCATATATGACTGTGGTCTTGAAGGATTATTACTAGGGGATCTTTAGCGACCTTCCCTACCCATGATGGTATCATATGGTCTAAACAATAACAAAACGGGATGATTTGTATATTTTTATGGGCATATATTATTTTATCACATGTAATAATGTTTTGGTTAGTGGACGAATCAGGATGATCCGATACTTTTTTCCAGGTATATGGATAAAAGGTAAAATAGCCAAAATTCCGAACTCCAAGCAAAATTAAAAACACAAAGTCCTGTATCAAATTGCATACGTAACAATTCAATAACACATATAACATACTTCATTTTTTGTAGTATAATAGTGTTATTATAGTAGTAAATGAAAATGCTGATAGATAATAATAATTGTAAATTGTAATTTACAGAAACAAATAAACAATACTACGTCTTATTCCTAAACATATCCGATTAAGTAGAAACATCTCGACTGAGTATATCATCGGTTAACATTTTTTTCTCGTTTTGATCAAGTTGAATCCATAAAGCATTATAACAGGGTTATTATTCATAAAAAATATACATGAAATTCGTATACGAGACAGAATCCTATGTTTACAACTACCAATGCTTCAGAGTTTCTTTAGACATTTGTCAAAACACAACGATAAGGGAAGCTAGGTCATTTAATTTCACATTCACATATTTTGATGATATTATTTCCATTAACAATCCAAATTTTCTGATTGGGTTCTATTCATATAACCACAAAACTAGAAATAAAAGAAACAACAGACACAGCTTCCTTCGCCTCGTTGTTGGCTTATACCTCGAATTTGATATACACGGTCATCTCAGTACATACCAAAATCTATGATAAACGTGACTAATTAAATTTTGAAATTATTAATTTCCTCAACCTTAGTAGCAATATACCAACTTAACTTGCATACGGAATTTCATTTCTCAACTTATGCTGTATCCAAGAGCATGCAGCAACTACTCAGACTTTGTAAAACGTCAACAGTGTCGGAGAAGAAAGTTAATGAAACAGGTGTATCAAAGAACGTCTCGTCCTTTTCTAAAAAAAGTTCATCGGGATGCACCAAGACCTTGTTAATAGATATTCCGTATCAACTTCACAAATAATACAAGATGGTTTTGAAGTATAGATTCTGGGTACTGGCGTTGTTTATCATCTTAATAACGTGTTATAGTATTCTTTTATTTGTCTTTATGAATATTACTTTTACTGTTAAGTGTATTTTTGGTGGTATTCATTTGACGTGAATCTGTAGTATACACCCCGTCACTGTGTTACTGTTCTATGATATTTTTTGTATTCTTGTCTTTCATTTTTGCGTATATGCTTTGTCTTTATCCCTTTTAGTGTTTCATTGTTACATATGACCTGGCTATGTACGTATACACCCAACACCCACCATTGTGACAATGTGCCATAGTAATTGTGTTTTTTACATATTTGTTTGTTTTTATAGTGATTAAGAATATTATATATGTTTTCGCGCTGTTGCCCTTTTTTTTTACATTTTTACCTAATATATCTGTTTGTTGTGTTCACACATCGTACATACAATGGAGAGGTTTAGCTAGCTTTACACCTGGTTTAAACCACCATGTTCTACATTAAAAAATGCCTGAACCAAGTCAGGAATGTGACAGGTGTTGTCCATTCGTTTGATGAGTTTGATATTTTGATTTTGCCAATTGATTTTGGAATTCCCGTTTCGAATTTTCCTCGGAGGTCAGTATTTTTGTGATTTTACTTTTTACTGTAAAATATCTAAGCTCCAATCTCTCTCAGACGAAGTGGAAAAGCATACATCAGTAAATGTTTGCACCTGTCCTAAGTCAGGAATCTTATGTACAGTAGTTGTCGTTTGTTTATGTAATTTATACGTGTTTCTCGTTTCTCGTTTTTTATATAGATTAGACCGTTGGTTTTCCCGTTTGAATGGTTTTACACTAGTAATTTTGGGGCCCTTTATAGCTAGTTGTTCGGTGTGAGCCAAGGCTTCGTGTTTAATGCCGTACATTGACCTATAATGGTTTACTTTTATAAATTGCTATTTGGATTGAGAGTTGTCTCATTGGCACTCACACCACATCTTCCTATATCTAAGTAACTGCTAGTTAGAAACATCATGAGAAATGTGGCTTGAGAGGGTTAACAATATGTCATATAAGGGGCATACTGATGTTACTTACATTCGTGACATTGATGGTATGAATTCAATAAGAAGCCTTATATTATGATAAATATAAAGGGATTGGGTATGAGTGCAAACATTACAACGAACTACTACAAATAAAATGTTGTAAGTTTTTAGTTCATTGTACCGTACCATATTAACCATGAGCAAAACCAATTAAAAGACCTGCAGCGGTCTGATTTATTTGTAAAACAAACAAAAAAAGTGAAAACAAATATGAGAAACTGCAACAGATATGCAAACCCATCAAAAACATAGTGATGATATCAACCTTTGATATAAATAATTATTATAGCGCAAGCACTTACAAGATCAAATCATCGTATGAACATACAAACTTCCATACGGACGCCTGGTTTGTAGTTATATAACCGGTCCTCGTCGGGTAAGAACGGATGACAATATGATCAATAACTGTTACATATGACTGCGATTAAAAATGAAAAATGGCTATATCAAGCTGTAAAGCAATTATTTATCATGTTAGCATTTTCAAAACAAAGAACGCAAGGTGTATAATCCACAGCTTCCCTACCTCAGCTGTAACCCACTTTACTGACTCAGTTCCGAAGAAGTAACAATGGCCGTCATATTTTCTCCACTGTCGTTCTAGAAAATAAAAAAGATATATTTACATCTTACAGCATATCTTGGAATAATCATGAAAATAAGAGATTTATTCTGGTTGTAAATGAATCAAACTGAATTGAATGTAAGCAACGTTTTGCCCCGATGCGGCATTGACAACTAGTTGTTATCTACATGTATTAACGGCACCGACATGATAATAAGTGACACAATTCAAATGATTAAAACAGCCTGATTTATGACCAAAAAAAAGAACCACCGTCAATCACTAAATTTAACAACAAGGGACAAGCACATATTGAGTGACAAGGTTTAGCATGCTTGTGAGGAATCGAACTTCACTAAAGGACAATGTTGCAACAGCAAATATTTGAACCAACTATAAATATCAATTTGAAATTGCTTGTATAACTGGACTGGCACAAACCACAAAAATATTATCAGAAAAACAAAGACACAAAGTAATAATCGCAGTTAATACAAGCTGATACTAATAAATGCATCATGTTTTTCTACACAACAGTGACATTCAGTACATACCCAACAGATTTAGTCCACAAACGTCAACAGTCGACAAAAAACATGAAGGTATGTAATGCCAAAATATAAGTAGATAGTATCGAGGACAAAACTTTATTCTACTATGACTGAATTAAGTTTAAATGTATCAGAACTACAATCAATGTTAGTTCGGATAAACACAAAATGAGAAATCTAACTATGGTGTTAAATTAAATATTACATTCACAAAACAAATCAACATATACTTCAATATCAATGGGAAGTCTCGTTTGATATAAGAGTTGTCCAGGTACTGCCAAACTTCCATACCAAATATCCTTGACACTTCTAAGGCCTTGCATTGTGTCCCACACACCAGTGGATTCAACCGTTTTTATCTTAACGTACCCAACAAGTCATCGCTTATGGAGAATCTTCAGAAAAAGTTCCTGTGGTCAGTGGAGTCCCCCAACGGACTGTACCAAGGGACTGTACTTGGATCATTACTGTTCTGCCTATTTGTCAATGACTTACCTGACAACATAACATCCAACACACGACTATTTGCAGACGTTTGTGTAGCATACAGAACAATAACATATCATAATGATACTAAAATACTACAAGCAGATCTCTATTAAATTGCAGAATGGGAAAAAACATAGGGCATGGATTTTCACCAGCAGACGTGCAGTGTACAATCTACCACGTCCAACAATAAAACATTCATACACATATAAAGGAAACTTGCTAGATAGATCAATAAGTACCACATACCTTGGAGTTAAAATTGAATAAAACCTGTCCTTGACATAACACACCAATAGAGTAACCAAAAAAGCAAACATCATGCTTCGATATCTAAATTGCAACATAAGAACGTATTAAAAACCAATCCTTCAGAGAACAATTGAAGGTCTTTCCACCTCGATAATAAGAATGAAATTTAAAAAACGATGTTAGAAAATGTCACTCCTTGTTGATGTAATTTGGAACCTCAAATTGATATAAAAAAAATAAGATTAATAGGTGTATGGAGAAGACTTAATTGTTTTATAATGAACAAGAAAGAATTTTTAGCAAAGGTCAAAATCAAGAACATCAAATTGACCTTTGACCTTGACCTCAATTGCAAGGTCATAGGTCAGTGATCTCAAATAAAAGACCCCAGGTCAAGCACTTGTATGGTTGTGGAGAAATACCGATTTCAAATACAAAAGAGGAGAAAACTTCTATAAGGGTTGACCAAAACACCTCGACTTAAATGGGTTGAAGTTGCGCCTTATCGTAAACAACTATTTGGAAAACACATCATATCATTAAATGTAACAGTTTCTTTGAATTTAGATAACAAGAAAAAAAATCAAAATTTAGAATATGACCTTGACCTTCGACCTTGACCTCAATTTCAAAGTCATAGGTCAGTGAAATCAAATCACCGAAAGACCCGAAGTTAATCACTTGTATGGTTGTGGAGAAATACTGATTTCAAAACATAAGGGGAGAAAACTCCTATAAGGGCTAACAAAAACACTCCGACTTAATATGTTGAAGTTGCGCCTTATTGTAAACAATTATTTGGCAAAAACTTCATATCATTAACTGTAACAGTTTCTTTTGAAAAACGATAACAAGCAAAATTCAAAGTTTAAAACATGACCTTGACCTTTGACCTTGATCTCAATTTCCTTCAAATGGACTAAGGACTTCACATCAATAGACTGCAGGCCTCTACGACTTATAACGTATGAATTTATCCAACATATCGCCTATCTTAAATTTTTAAAGGGAAATAACTCCCATAAGCTGTCTTCCGATCACTCCAGTAAAAAGTAACCAAATCACTCTCATTGTTAAGAGTAGACAAACAATTTGGTGAAAACAGTTTGTTAAAATCTTTTACGGTTTTAGAGATATAGCGATAACAAGAAAAAGGGGACGCAGGGAGATGACTCCTATAAGAATAAGTGTTCGGTCACACAGGGTGAGTTTTGAAACCCCCATTACTGTACAACTTCATTGGCCAAACATCCATCTGATATGTTGTAACACCAAAAATCATCCCAGACGGCAGAAAAAAAAGAAGAAAAAAATCAGAAGAAAAACAAAAGGTCTTTCCACAAAAATTGTAAAGACCTAATAACAGTCGCCTATGTTGCAATAGTCAGACCCAACTTAGACTACTGTGCAACAGT
Organism: Mytilus edulis; assembly: GCF_963676685.1. NCBI lineage: Eukaryota > Metazoa > Mollusca > Bivalvia > Mytilida > Mytilidae > Mytilus > Mytilus edulis. Next base: position 34,368,245 of record NC_092348.1, read on the forward strand.
ATGAAACCCATACCAAAACGAGCAGGTGAAAAAGGTTGAAATGGTCTAGCGTCGTGCAACCCGTTATGCAACCAATCGTTATAAAAACACCAGTGGCGTTGGAAGCATGTTGGAGAACTTGACTGGGAATCAACAGAAGAGTGAAACTAAAGCTGACATTACTCTACTAAGTGGTAAATGATCTTGTGGATATACCCTGCGACACTTACTTTAAACCAATGTCATTAAAAGAAGATCACCACATATTAAGAAGTTCCGACAATATTAAACCAAGATTTATGGCTACAAATACAGTTTGTTTTCCCAATAAGCAGTGACCACTTTGACTCCTTCCCTGGTATCCTTCAAGAGGAAGATTTCAACACTTTCGTATGAAATTATTCTGGAAGAGTTGAGTATTTGCCAAGTGTAATAGTTCAATGTAGATGAAGATTTTGCAGTTGTATTTTCTCTATAAACCAAAGTTTTGAAGTACTAGCATACAATATCTGTAGATTAACGAAAAACTCACTTTTAAAGTCTTCTTCCATTGTTATAAGATCTTTATCAAGTTGTTCAACTTTGCCGTTTATTGTGGTGATTTGTCCTTGTAGTGTATTTACAGTGTCAGAAAGATAACTTTCTAGATTCTTTAATGCACTCCTTGTTTTATTAAATTTTTTCTGTGAATCGTCAGTAAGACAAGGTAAACCAAGCACTACCCCAAACAGACCGATAAGAAAGATCAGCAACATAATACTCATTGTTTCCTGGAATATTATAAAGTGGACAGTTTACAAAAGAGCGTATGTTACAGGTATAAGAAGAAGAAAAAGCAATTATCTTTTCTTTTATTTTGCATTAGCAATTCCAATACTCTAAACTTTTTTCGTGCATTAAATTGTATGATGAGCAGCAAATATCAATTTCAAGACTTCGATTTGATCAAGGCAGGGATCGAACCCAAGATTTATTGCACTTGAGGCATTCACGCTTAAAGATGGAGGCATGGTCGCCTTTTTTCATGACGTCACAATAAGAAAATGCAAAAGGAAACAAGAAAATGTAACGTCACAATTTAAATTTCAACCAATAATTTGCCCAGAACAGATTTTTAACTAATGAGGAGAATATTTTTTCTCACACCGGTCAGGAAATGTGAAAATAGCACAAAAATTAGAGAAATTATTTTATGTCTGTTTGTTTTGTTCACACATTGTTGTCAATATAATGGAATATGGTGCGACTTTCATACAAGTGGAAGTTTAGCCAGCTATAAACAATCACTTTCCATTTTGAATTTTCCTCGGAGTTATATAAAGTTAACGCAGTCTACCCTATACGATCACGAAATTGGTACATCATAGACCAGGATTAAATATCAATTCGACGAAATACAAGTTTACTTGGTCTAGAAATAGGGCTGCAGTCACGTTACTCGATGAGTTGAGCGCTGACTCGGAGATGGACAATAATACTGCAGGTCCAATTACCGCTTGTCGTAACTACATGTTACCCTAGTTCCTACATTTTCTAGTGATATCCTTATATGAGTGGCAATACTTTTTGGTGTTGTTTAAAACCATCATTTACAACAATCAAACTTTCACAGATTAACAAAATTTTACGTACTTTCAGTCGCTTAATAAATTAATAAAACCTTTCAACAGCAAGTTCATAAATTAACTGTTTACAAAACTTATGAAATACTAAGGCTCTTATACCTCCGAAATAAATTACCTTAGCTGTATTTGGCAAAACTTTTGAAAATTTTGGTCCTCAATGGTCTTCAACTTCGTACTTTATTTGGCCTTTTTAATTCTTTGTTTTTTATTCGAGCGTCACTGATTAGTCTTTCGTAGACGAAAAGCGCGACTGGCGTAAATACAAAATGTAATCCTTGTATCTATGATGAGTTTATTTTCCACAAAGCCGTAGATTCTTTTGAAAAGATATCCAAAATTGTAAATGCACATATGAAAGCGCTATTATATTTGCTAATACCTTCATTCACCCTGGACAGTCTTCGTTATTTTTTGTTGATAAGTCACAGGTTTATAGTTGTTGATTAGGATCTAAAAAAGAAAACGATAGCAGGCAGTACTTGAATAAATGAACTGAAGCAGATGTTATCCCTTGCGCATATTTTTAATGCATGTAAACTACTCAAATGTACACAAAACTGACAATTATTCCCAACGTTAAAGATGCGTTTTTTGCAATGATAACCATTACCCTGCAACATGTAAAAAGTTCACAGATAGTAAATCAAGAATGGAAACAGCAAAGAAGATAAATATATGTTTCAATTGTTTGGATTTATAACCATATCATATCAGAGTGTAGATTGTAAGTACCACATAATTATTGCAATAAATCATCAATCACAGAGCATATTACTAGTAATACAGAAAACGGCACGCAGATCATGTATACCTCTGCTATTAAACAAACTTCGACCGTCTTTTTGAAAACGCCAATAGCTCCCTAATGGTTCATTTTCCCTTTTTCTGCAAGTCGATCGACTTTGCAGAATATTTTATTATTGTATAAACTGAAAATTGACCTGAATATGCCAGGAATATTCGTTACTTGGTGACAAATACGAAATGACTGTTTAAACATTTACAAATAAGCTGACAATAGCAATGCTGTTGATCAATTTTCAAGCGCCAAGTACGATGATTATATGGTAACGGATTTTTGTATTATACATAAGTTTTTGCAGCTGGACAATTCAGAATATGTTATATTTTATAAGTCAGTCTGTTTCCTAATTTAAAGTATTTAGATGCTTTCCAAACAGTTAAACCATACATGTAAACGGTTTATATGTTCGATGATAACCAGTTAATCCAATAATATCATTTCTATTTGTAAACATTAAAAAAGAAATATGAGCAAATGTAAAAAGGACAGAGACCACAAATGTTTGCAACTACCCAGGCATAGTGTTGTGTTCTTTGCTTACGTTCAATAAACCGAAAATAATTCGAGGTTGTATTTGTCATCTGAAGAAAAAAACCCACAAATTATCAACTATTATGGCGAAGTTGCTTTTAATGTTAATCAGAGTGTGATGTTTTCTCAGACGAGTGGTTATAATTCTAAAAAGCAGAATTATTAATTTGTTGATGTCCTCGCTTTGTGAGGATTTTGAATACACTATAAAAAAGAAAAAACTTGTTATCTCGGTTAATGTATTATATTTTCTGTACATGTATGTTGCTCTTCATGTACTTTGTTAACATTGCAACATACGAATCAATCTAAGTGTACAATGCGAACTATAATTCTCTGCATGTAAAACCATTTAATTGAAAGAAATGTCTGCTAAATAACTTTTTCTTCTTTGAATAAACCAAAATAATTAGCTAGGTATGTCTGAAATCTTAACTGCATCCTCTATAATATTCTTAGTTAATAGATAACTATTTTATTGTTGAGAAGTTGTTGCTTTTGATGAACATAGTTTAAAATAGTTCGTATATATTTCTTGTTATAATTTTCTAAATCCATTGTGCTCTTTTGTTTCACGGAACACTATAAAATTTGATAAGTGTGTTCCACGGAACACTTTAAAATTTAATAAGTGTGTTCCACGGAACATCAAACGAGATATCTCTGATTTGACTAATAATAAGCAAGAGGGTCATTATTGCTTCGCATCACAGGAGTTACTAGTTTCATGCGACATACATGCCATCTTGAAATAATTACTTATCAAAAATAGATTCTGATTGGTTGTTTTATGATACGGTTGTGTTACAACAACAGCTATTGGCTTAAATGAGATGCCACAAAATACAGACTTTTCTCGTCTCAGGATAGCACATCAAATGCCGGAAAATTAACTAACTATATGTATTACAGTTCCGATCAATTCTCATTAATTCATGTTCGTTTTATTAAGCATATATTACACACTGAAATTCAATATTAAAAAAATCAATTATTAATGCGTGTTTATTTGCCTTGTTAATCTGCAACATTTGTTTTGCTAAACAATGTCCCTATACAATTGTACAAAAATGCACTATCTGTATTTTATCATTTCCGCCAATCTAGACACACCTCCAAAGAAGCACATCTCCAGAGTCGTTTCTTTTTGTAAATGTTTTCAACAAGTGAAGTGAACATTTTATAAAAGCATGGGTGTATAACCATGATAACGCACTTAAGATAAGTCCAATTATACCCATCAATATCTAAAAATACCACATTTTTGATTCAACAACAACATGCACACATAATACCTTTAACTAAGATAGAGGGAAGCAGACCTCGTTTTTTTAGAAAGCTCAAAATTGTTACTCTTAAGATTCAGATAATTTTAAATAAATGGGGAATGTGTCCATGGGACACAGGTGATGCCCCATGCTGGCATACAACGTTATTAGGGGCATAAGTCAAGAACAATAACTGTGGCGCTATCAAAACTTGTACTTGATTTGTGTTTTGTTGCAATAAGCATTGTGTAAAAGTTTTATAACATTTAGTTGCTAGGAAACAGAAACGACAAATTAACATTTTTTTGTGAAGTAGCATTACTCTGAAACGGTTAAAGTGATGCACCCACAATTCAACCATGATCTGTTTTATGTGATATTATGCAATGTGTATAGGATCTGTAGCGTTTGTTTGAGGCAAACTAAAGTTGGAGAACAGAAACGAAAAAATTCAGTAATTTTTCACTTTGTAAAGGGGTATAACTCTGAAAAAGCAGTAGTGACGCCACCAAAATTCAAACTTGGTCTGTGTGTTGTGTTAATAAGCAGTGTGTATACTTAGCTTCATAACATTTGTTTTGAGGGAAATTAAAGTCAGAGAAAAGAAACCAATTTAAGGACGGACACGGGTAAACAATACGGCATTACAATAAACCAATGTACTGTTTTAAATATATACAGCTGTTCAAAGACATCCTATACTATATAATCAACTCCTATCCTTTCTGCTTTGAAACATACAAACATAAATATGACCACTTTTAAGACATGTAATATGTTAATCACTACTCCAGATTTAACTAATAACTTAACAGGAAAAATGTATTAAACAACAGCATTGAATCCAAAATTTTACAGGTTATCAGAAAGGCATGTCAGAAAAACTACAAATACACGGGTGTCATTCTGTTTATCGAGAGAAATGATCGTGAAAGAATGTCTAACAGTGGTCAAGTATTGCTAGACGATCTTGAAAGCTCTGGTACCGGATGGTGAATGAAATTAAATGTAAATTCTACTTCAGAATTTGTAAAAAAAAAACGCTGAATTTTCAAAGCACGGAACAAATCCGAACAAAAAAAATGTCCAAATGATTCAACTTGCTCAACATTACTGTGCAAGAAGATAAACAAAATATGCAGTACTTTGTGGAAAAGAAAAAAAAAGGCGCAATCAATGTCTATGAAATTAATTTGAAAATACACGCTTTTTGTACATATAATGGTCATATTTCAATATATCATGATAAATTTGAACTTTAATCTTTAGTATGTCCGACGGTACAGTAAAATGCAAGTAAATGTATTTCCAATGAGATAATTTTATATTAAAGACTAAACAATACCAGAGCGAAAATGCTGAAATGTCTCGTCGCTTAACTTATGATAAAATTTTTGTTGAACGTCTTTTATATCAAGAGTTTAACTAAAAGTGTCACATACTCTTAAGATTGTCAATGGTTCATAAAAAGAGGTCAAGGTCAGATGACAGACTACAACACGTTTATACCACGCTGTTCAAAACCATAGTACGATTCTAGCACGCTCATGCCGTCCTCGTCATACTACGACTACTATGAGTTCTAGTCATGTCAGTGTCAGTGTCACATAGAATGAGTATAATAAAAGCTCGCCAGGTTTTAAACATCAATTTCAATTGCACCATGGAAACACAAGATCATGTACATACAGCAATGCTTCTACAATCCTTATCACAGATACAAATTCTTAACGACTGGGCCATGGTGTTATTATTTAGAGAGCAAAGAAGAAGCATAAGTAGAAATGTTAGACGCGTAAGTCCTGTTGTGTTCGTCGATGGGTATTAACCGAAAGGGACTCCAGTTTGTTAATTATGATCAGTAACTGTCAATGAACGAGTTACGAATCGAGATTGAACCATTTTTTCTTTCTTTATTTGAGAATCCCACCAGACATTTTCGATTAAATTTTTGACACAGTTGGTCAAAGAATCAAGAAGACAAATACTCTATTAAGAAATGAGAAATTAGAAATAAAAGGCATGTGACAGTATTCATATGGAACACGTTGTTGACGTTATTGCTGAAATCGTAGTAAGATCTCAATATAAATGTGGTTTGATAGTGGTAAGAGCGTGGTATTATCGAAGTAGAAGTGTTTTAAGATCGTATTGTGATGGTATACATCGTGGTATGGTCGTTGTTAGAACATCATGAGCTTAGTAAGTGGTAATCCTAGTGAGGTCACAGAAATAGCGTGATGAGAAGGTGGTATAATCGCAGCAGGATCATTGTCGAACCGTAATGAGGACGCTGTATCGTGAAAACAACGAAAATCTACATTTTTATGCAGCTCTATAAACCGCGACTTCACTACGATCTTAATTAATTTGAGATCGCTTTGAGCGTGGTGCGATCGTGGTCTAGTGTGACTGCACGGTGGGTATGGTTGTCCTGCGAGAGAACGTTCTGTGCTGGTGATTCGGTCCTGACGGGTGCTGGTGATCAATGAAAAAATGTAAACAAAGACGAAAATGATGATTTTTGACGTTTTCACTCATAAAAAATGGAAGAATTCAGTTGAGATTTTTCAATTTTGTTTCTTATGGGTTCATATGTAAACCATTAAAAAGTTGACCCTCTAAACTGTTTCAGTAAGCGTAACAAAAAAATGCTCATTTTCAGAAAATCTAGAACTGAAAAAATAAAACAAAAATGCTCATAGAGTCCGCTTTCTATACCACAATCCACACGACAAAACTATTTTGTGAAAAAACATTGCAATTTTAAATTATTAAAATTTAGCATTTTCTCAATTTATTCATGTCCTGATACTGTGCTGGTGGGTCCTGTCATTGTGTTGGTGGGTCCTGATACGGTGCTGGTGATTTTGGATAAGAAGTTTGTCATATTTGAAACAAATGTTACAAAATCAATAAAATTGGGCAGATAATTGTTGTCAATAGGATCTATGACTCCTATTTTAGCTCTTGTGCATCCATTTGGCTGTTTAATATGTGTTTTCAAATGATCGTAACTTGTATTACATAATTACATAAAAGGGACACATCTGTCGTCCAATATCAGATAACAATATATAGTATCTAAAATAAGAATAGTTTTATTACTTTAGTAAGATATTAAATGCCCCTTACATTGATGCTTCAACAATGATCAAAGCATATGCCGCATAGACATGTTTGTTAGCGATCCGCATATATTTATAGAAGAGCTGTAAATTTTTTAAAAAAAAATCTTGTTGTCGTAGATGGTTAAAATGAATCCTCAACAAAATCTCAATAACTTTGTTGGAACGATTAAAGGCTTTAAATCAAATTTTCGTGGACTTTTTAGCTTCCACCCTGACGAGGCATGTTAGCTGTTCGTATGCTGTTGCACCTGACACACAGAAACTCTCACATTTCCATCTTCTTTTCTGAAATATTTTTCCCAGCTCATACTTTACAGGATTGTTATCCTAGTAAAAGGTGTAACCAATGAATTGAACACAAGTTAAAAATTCCACAATACTATATAATTCATTTTATGTGTCAATTTGTTCGAAAAAAGTCGAAAAGAAGAGTTTTTTTTTAATGTCATGATTATCTGTCGCTTTCTAGATCTATGCTTAGCATTTATATTTCAGATGACATGGACTCCTCACCCTGGTGACCCTGTTGCCTTTCAAAGCTTTATCCGTATACATATATTAATAGATAAACAAAAGGCTGCAACTGGTATTTTTGTATTTAAAATGATTCGTTGTAACGAGAATATTTGTGGTGAATGGAAACTGTGAGGGTCAAAATCTTAAATTGCTTATAAATGTTGCTGGACCTAGTTTCGTTATCTGATCTGAATTTTCTGAAATGTGCAAGGTAGATAGACATTGACCTTTTGATTTTTTTTACTCGGTAGGTTTTGCCCTAATTGCTTGAACTTTTGCAATATTAAAGCCGATTTCAATGAGTGTGTAGACAAAGGGAATATCTTTGATTATCTTGCTTGCTGAACAGAAAAGTCATTGTTAGGTTATGTAAACTTTACGAGTAGACTAGTCCGACAAAGGACACATCTTTCTGTATGTAGGACCAGGCTACTTCGAAAGGAGGGTAGTATACCTTACCTAACAATGAATTCACTAACAAGTAAGCTAACCAAAGATATTACCTTTGCCTACATACTCAATGGAATCGGCTGTAACTAAAAACTCGAATACATTTTAACAGACAGTGGTCATATTTGTTGATGAATATTGTTTTTCCTAGATCCACTCTTGAAAAATCATTTGGTAACATTTGGTCAAGTAATTTCAGAAAAGATCTTTTTGTAATTGCGGACGCCAAGACAATACATGAACCTCACACGACCCCTCGACACAGGTGAGCTTATATATGATCTTATAGCGATTGATCATTCGGGTTGATAACCAGTTGAAAGAAAGCCAGTTTTTTGTGTGTGTAGATTTGTTTTGTTTTAAACTGTTATGACCTTTTAAAGTTAAATGTAGGTGTTTAATCTAAGAATTTCTTTTTTTAAACTTATATACTTGTGTTATACTCAATTGGTAGTATGAAGCTACGAGATACTTGAAATATTTGAAATTGAAGGCACAATTAACAAAGCAAACGGTAGTTTCAAATACTTTTAAATAGATCTTTATATTAAGGATAATGTACCCTTGTGTTGATCCCATGCTAAACATAACAAAAATCTCTGTACAAAGGTTATCTCGTCTTCATTCTCTGACATATTCTAGTCTGCCCTTTTATAAAATAGTGATTTTTTTTAGTGTTCTATCGAACTTTCGAAAAAAAATACCTGATAACCGTTCAGACAAAAAAAATATGTTGAAAACATCTTACAGATACAGGAAGTGATTCTTAATAGCTATAAGATACATTTTTCTTTTAAAATACAACTTTTAAATCTTACGAGAAATTATTCCAAGCTTAAAACTTTCACTGTAACCTCGTTCTAACTTATCCCCCATCCCCTCCAAAAAACAAACAAACAAACAAATCCGCAATACTATTGTCATTCTTATAGTCAGCACTAAATTGTTCACAAACAAATGTGTTTTAAGCTGCTAAATACATATGATTCAAACGCTCAGAAAGTCCTTTGTTCTATATTTTTGCTTTCCATTTTTATGCAAAACCTTTTACATTTTTATTTTATGGGTTATTGTTGAAGGTCGTACGATGACGTATGGTGTTAACACATACTTCCTTTGGTTTATTATGGAAATTTGTCCACAACAAACATACCACATCATCTACTTTATATAAGTATTGTATAAATTAGAACGTATTTTGGTGATCTTTCAAAATCGTAAACATATTTTCTTATCTTGAAAGGGGGCAAGAAGGGTTCCATTAACAGGCCAATAAATAAGATTACAGTTAATTTAAAAAAAAATTAAAAAAAATAGGGCTATTTTTTCTCTCATAATAACAGTAAGCAGATTCACAACAATGTCAATTTCAAGAAAGCAGACAACAGTTAATTAGTCAATAACAGTATCAATGATCTTGAATATGTGCCATTTTTAACTAAAATATAAAGGCACATAACCAGGACATAGGAGCACAGAACCAGGACCGTTTTTCTTATCACCAGCACAGCGTCAGGACAATTCCGTTTAAGGAACTTGCACGACTTTTGCAATATAATATTGTTGTAATATACTTTGCATGGTACTTATGACGAATCAGAGAAAAATTAAGCAACAAAACAGTCGTTTTATTACCGTCCTGATACAATGTAAACAAACCCACCAGCACAGAATCAGGACCCACCAGCACCTGACAGGACCAAATCACCAGCACAGAACTTTCTCTCGCAGGACAACCATACCCACCGTGGACTGGGGCTTCAAGTTGTCTCATAAGTGACATTTTTAGCTTTTGGAGAACAGATTTTTATATAGTTTCTTGTGCACATTTTCTATATGCCTTGTCCTCTTCTGCTACTCGGAAAATGCAGTATTTGATATGTTTTTCCCGCGAAACATTCTACGGAATTTTTCTGCTTTGACTCATACTCAACCAGATGGCTATTATTAATGTAGATATTCAGGTACTTTTCAAAATTTTCGACTGCGTAAAGACACCCGTTACCAGTCAACTCCTATCATTTCTATTTGTAAACACAAAAAGGGAAACATGTGCATTTGAAAGACATTTAGTTACTACTCTACATTTCACTAGTATCATAATATGAAAAACTTATTATACACCATCATTGAATCCAAAGTCTTTCTAATTAGAAAAAGATTCAGGGAGGTACCAAAGAGACCACAAATAATTTAAACAACCCAGGCATATCGTTGTCTACTATGCAATCATTCATTATTCTGAAAAATGTTTCAGGGGTTTAGTGGTCATTTAAAATGAAAACCTCACACACTATCACCTATGATGATAAGAACCATAGGCGACAGTGTGTGACGTATTTAGTTTCAATGACAAATAAAGCCCTGAATTATTTTATTTATTATACGTTAGAAATTAAGCAGAACTTACCAATCGGTTGATGTCTTCCTTTCAAATCGATGTGTGAGGATTCAATTTGTATGTACACTATCTCAATTTTTAGCAATTAATATTAATCTCGATATGATAAAATTGTTAAACTAGAGGATGGCACAAATTTGATATGCAGACAAACGTGATATCTCGGTTAAGACATTATAATATATTTCAAAAAGTATATCCTTAACAGGGTTAAAAAGTGCAAACACAACAGACATGTACACAAGAAACATACAGTTCATGAAAAAAGATCTAAACAAGTCAAGCTAATAGTAATACGGTATATTAAACAATAATTATAGATTTTTATGAGTTCGATACGAGGTTAATATACAGACATTGGAGAAGCATATTGATTGAGGACGAAGTCCGAGGTTGATATACTTCTTTACGTCGATAAAGCATCGTATTAACCTCAACCAAAGGCTGCAGTTGTTATAATTATTATTAGTCCACCTCTAACATCACCAGTGTAAAATTGAGGATTTCTAGAATGTGTTATTATACTGTATGCCCTGTGCAATATACTGCTTTTGGTTGATATATCATAAAACATGTTAAGCTCACCACATGTTTGCACCTTTGCCAAGTGAGGAGTCTCTATCCTTTGATATACTTGTATGATATTTTAATTTTAGTTCACTTATATGTTTTTGAGTTACGTGTGAAGTCAATTTTAAAGTTTAGTAGCCAGCTGGAGCCAATTGCCGGATGCGGGATTTTCTCGATGTGATGAAGACCGATTGGTGGCTTTCGGTCGATTTTTTGTCCTTTGGTCAAATTATTGTTTCTTTGACACATTTCCCATTTCCATTCTCATATTTTTTTCACTATGTATGTATGTATGTATGTATGTATGTACTGGTAAATGCCTCCGATATCCGAAGAACCCCTCGAAAACTGCGAGGGTACAGTGGCATCCATGTACACTCCCTAACGGGATTAATGGAGATGTGTCACTAACGTATGTTTATACGACAATTATTTTTACAAGGACAATCAATCCCCACCCAACACAAAGGGAGTGCTAGGACACCGGGCAGTCTGTTATTATGGTGGAGGAAGCCGAAGTACTCGGAGAGAACCACCGGGCCACTCGGTGGAAACAGACAAACCAGAGAGATATCAGAAGATTGATCTCCAGGTCAAAGTAAGGGACAACTTTGACCAACCGAGGCCCCCAAAGTACCCATTCTAGTTTAAACTCCGGTCTGGGTACCAGAGATGTGTGTGAGAGGGTGAAAATTACCCTTCTGATGTGCTGATATTTTTAGCACCCCGAGTGAGAATCGAACTCGGGACCTTCAGCACTGTAGCCATCGGTCTTAACCACTAGACCACTCACTCACATGTGATGAAGACCGATTGGTGGCTTTCGGTCGATTTTTTGTCCTTTGGTCAAATTATTGTTTCTTTGACACATTTCCCATTTCCATTCTCATATTTTTTTCACTACGAAAAGTTTAACAGAATTACAGAATAGGCGTGTTAACTGAGAAAATACAAAAATAATGTACATGTGATCAAATTTTAACGCATCGCAAATTCTCAAAATTGTTCAATTAATAATTTATTTTCGCAATTCCATGCATTGCTTTTTATAGCAAACAACACAAGACAAATAACTTTATTAAATTGTTTTTATCGTTTGTTTTTTGTGATCATTTTCTTTATGCATTGTGTTTTTCTGCTACATGAACCACTGTAGCATTAATTTTGATTTGTGTGTTCCACGGAACATCATACGGGATAACCGGTTATCCCTGTTTTTACTTCATATAATGTTTTTGACCCATCCATCTGTCTGTCCATCCGTTCTTCCGTCCGTTAGTCTTGTTCTTGTCGCCGCAACTCCTGTGAAACCACACAACAGAATTTCATGAAACTTTATAGATGATAAGGACATACTATGTAAATGCATATCGACAGGAAATTATGATTCAATTTTGTTCTAGGAGTTATGAATATACTACTGCAACAGTTTATCATCGCATTCCTCTCTGAAACTACACAACATAATTAAATGAAATTTGTAAATAATAAGGACAAGTCATACTACATGTATGTTGATGTGCATATCGACAGGAAATTATAGATTTTAAAGTTCTGCGCTAGGCATTGCTTCTACTGCGCTGAACTTTACCTCTTCAACGCCGGACTTTACTTTAACAGCGATGGACTTTATATAAAAAAAAAAATATTGTATGATTGCTAATGAGACAAATCTCCACAAAAAGACCAAAATGACACAGAAATTAACAACTAAAGATCACCGTACGGCCTTCACAATGATCAAAGCCCATACCACATACTCAGTAAAATGCCCAAATGTGACAATGTAAAACAATTCAAACGAGAAAACTAACGGCCTAATTATATAATTTATGTACAAAAAATGAACGAAAAAAGGGAACACATAAACAAACGACAACCACTGAATTGCAGGCTTCTGACTTGGGGCAGGCACATACATATATACAGAATGTGGCGGGGTTGATCATGTTAGCGGGATCCCAACCCTCCTTCTAACCTGGGACAGTGGTTGGTGTAACAGTACAACATAAGAACGAACTATAAAAATCAAATCACACGTTTACTGGCATGTCTTATAGTTGCTACACTATGAAAAATGAAGAGACTTGCTATGAAATGACATATAATGCAGGAAAGGGGCGAGGTCGGAGGACTCGTAAAAGTATGATTATTTATACACATTGCGTTATGTACAAATGTATCAAGAAAACAAGATCGATGACCCCAATTAATTATCTACGTTTCCTGAAGTATTTATACGAATGTCATTCAAGTGAGAGGTTAAGCGCTATAAAACTAGGTTCAATCCACCCTTTTCTACATTTGAAAATGCCTCTACTAAGTCAGGAAAATGATAGTCGTTGTCCTTTCGTTTGATGTGTTTTATCATTTGATTTTGCTATTTGATTAGGGACTTTCCGTTTTGAATTTTTTTTTTTTAGTTCAATGTTTTTATGATTTTACTTTTTTCCCCATCTTTCAGTTCATGTAATTAATTATATATTTACGGAAAATGCGAAGTGTGCACTACCCGGAGCTTGAAAACAAGCTAACTTAAAGTGATACAACGAATAATTTTGCATTTTGTATTCCCTAACACCGAACTATCTTATTTATAACATAAACAACTGAATATAAATAATCAAGACACTTCCATATAAAATGATTTTATTTTTAATTATACAAAATAATTTTACTTTATTAAGATTTCCTACTTAATATTATGCGATATTTAAATATACGATAAAATGATTAACTTTTATTTAAACTGGTTATCTCTTTAGGTTCAAATAATTAGATATAATATACTATGGTCGAAATATAAACTATGACAATTCAAACGCGTTTGTATTTACATTACGCGAATATCAATACCAGATAAATTTGCTATTAAAAGAAATATTTCAAATGGTTCAATACAGCTATTGAAAATATACTATTAATTCTATGTAAACTTTTCACTTGATAAAAGTTAAAAGGAAACGCTGTTCCGATCAATTCTTTTCTATGGTTAATGTATTTAAATAATAGTTGTCCCGTCATTTTGTCTATATATGCATACAAATAAACATTAAAATATATGCCAAACTGAACATAACTTGATTTTCTTATACAGCGAATGCAATTTTGTTGTAAAACTTCAAATCTATAAATATCAAATTTATTCGAAGTCGTATAGGATTTTATGAATTTGATAAATTTGAAAAGATGGGTGTAAAACTTAAACGACGGGATATAGTTAAATTAGTGACTTGTAAGATATGTGAATGCTCAATGAATAAACCAAAATGTTTGAACTGTATGCATTCATTTTGTGAGTCGTGTTTATCCGCATATATTATCAAGCTAGTAGAGAGCGAGGGTAAATCTTTACACTGTTTTAAATGTCCGTCTTGCCAAGCAGATAATAAAATTCCCGATACGTCATTGCCGATCGAATCTTGGGTACGTTTATTTTCACCAAGTGCAATCGTTACTTTTCTCTTGGAGAAAATGTCTTTGGAAAACCCTCAGATTCAGAAGTGTGACCCTTGTAAGCGAGGAAACGACACGCTGGATGCTATGTCATGGTGCAAAGATTGCGGCGAAGCTCTGTGCGAGAATTGTGCTAGTTATCACACTAAAGTCAAAATGCTTATGGATCATACAATTGTTGCATTAGATGAAATGCGAAAACAACCAAAACAGATTTCTGACACTGACGAATTGTGCTCCCAACATGGAGGAAAATACGTGGAAGCGTTTTGTGACGACCACGATGCTATATGCTGCGTCGAGTGTGTTACAGAAAATCACAGGCAGTGCAAAACGGTCCGTACTTTAGAACAAGCTTCTCTGGGTATCAAAACAAGATTGGATCCGTTAGTTTATAGAATTAATGAATTAGAAAAACAAGCTGTTTCCGTAGTTGAAGACAGAAAAACCAACATGGACGACCTTTTGAAACAAAAGGAAGACATTCTTACTGAAGTAAATAAAACAAGAACAGACATGCAAAGTTACTTTGAGACACTAGAAACGAAATTGAAAAAAGACATAGTACAAACACACGAGTCGTTGTCCGAAGAACTTCAACTGCAGGCTCAGAGTTTCGAACATATATTTAACAATTGCGATAACGGAAAAAGAGTTCTTACTGCCTCAGTAGATTATGGATCTGACAGAGATATCTTCCTAACTGCTTTCAAACTCAGAAAACAATGTGAACTTCACGAAATTTACATCAGATCACAAAGTGAAAAAATTTTACGCCATGACTATAGTTTGCATATGAATGAAATAATCAAAACATTCACGGATCAAATTAAAAGCATGGGAAATGTGTCAATAGAACAAAAACCAACCAACATAGTACCTACATTTTACAAAGATATGCATGTTTCAGTGATCGCAAATATGTCGGGCAAATCTTGGTCTGATACTGGGCATTGTTGGTTTACCGGTGGTATATTCTTACAAGGTGGTTTAATCGTAATGGCGGATTACCGCAACCGGAAGTTGAAGTGCTTCAATACTACTTATACGATGACAAATGAGCTTGTTCTAGAGGATAATCCATGGGACGCATGCTTTTTAGAAAGTGATGAGTTAGAAGGTGACACTATGCTGGTAACTTTTCCAAATGATTCAAATGCGAAAGTCGTGAAGATAGACAGTGGAGGGAAGATGGTTCTACAAGATGACGAGTATGAAATTGGCAGTGGTGGCCATGGTTTGCACAGAAATGGGGATCGTATCTATATAGCTTGTTCAAATGAGATTAGGATGCTAAGTTTGAAAACAAAATCTATTTCGACTATGCCTGTAGGAAATCGAGGAGCGAGATATGTGCTTAGTACAAAGGCATCAAGCATTTGTTATTCTACAAAAGCATCCGTCACATGTCATGATAAGAAAGGACAAGAAATATTCCGATATAAAGACCCGGAACTTCGTTCTCCACGTGGGATAGCAGAAGACGCAGAGGGAAATATTTATGTTTGTGGAATTGATTCAAATAATGTGCACCAGCTTCTTCCGGACGGTACATTTGTCAAAATTGCCCTGTCTGGCAAGGATGATATATACAATCCGTATGCAATTCTATTCCAACAAAACAGCACACGATTTATTGTCACTCAAATGGACTCCGACATAGTCAAAGTTTATGAACTTATCACCATGTGGTAGACATACGTCAGTCTATAGTACGAGATGTGCGTAAAACGTTTTTCGATGGTCATCCACGTTTTCCTTTGTTGACGTTTGAAGAGTATAATGATTGTTTTCTTGTGTATAGATTTACTGAAACATTTCCACATGTATAATAAATAATCGTATTCATATCATCAAACATTTGACAACTTATTTTTGTTAACGTGAAGGAGAAACCTTCGAATCATTCTCACAAAATGAAAAATTTACATATTGATACAAAAATAGAATAGCTAATCAAAAAATTGAAATATAGAAAAATATTCAACGTGAAACCGAACAACACAATAATTCAAGAATGTGCGAAGCAGTGGCGGATCCAGAAATTTTCATAAGTGGGGGGCCCACTGACTGACCTAAGAGGGGGCCCTCTCCAGTCACGCTTCAGTGATTCCCTATATAAACCACCAAATTTTTTCCCAAAAAGGGGGGACCCGGACCCCCTGCCCCCCTAAGTCCGCCTCTGCAAAGTGCATGAGTTAATTGTCAGTGTTGTTCGGTTACGAAATTTTTAAAAAGAGATTCCTGTTACAATATACATATTTATATTACATCACAATTACAATTCAGTTCATCAGTAATATAATACTATATCAGCAAGATTTTAGAGGCGTATGAAACACTTAACAATATTCATACAAGCATATAAACATATATAAAGAAATATAAAATATGAATTAAAATTACTGAAATCTGAGATATTTATAATTAATGCTATACTGGGATATCATTTTAAACAGGAGTTGTTTATCCTAGTCCATAGCATAAATAATTAAGCAAAAGTTAAAATATATATTAAAATATGTTTGGTGCAGCATGTAGATTATGCCTGCATAGATTGTTCAATAGATTAATAACAAACATAATTTAAAAACTTTGTATATATAATTTAATATGATTCATTTGATGACTAATAGGCATACGTTACTTTCCGTATCATTTATCACAGAGGTCAATTTAACAACAACCTTTTTTTTTCAAAAGTGTCTGCAAATATTAAAAGTAGGTATAAACTTTGATAAACAAAATGTTTACCTTTCTTAGACATGACAGTTTTGCAATATATGTAACACCCCTTATGTCCAACCTGCGTGTCAAAATTATGTCACAATAGTAATTTATCAATGTGTCAATGATCGACAGGATGTTGTAAGTCCTCCAGTCTATCAATGTGTCAATGGTCGACGGGATGCTGTAAGCCCTTTAGTCTATAAATGTGTAAATGATCGACGGGACGTTGTAAGTCCTTTAGTCTATCAATGTGTCAATGATCAGCAGGATGCTGTAAGTACTTTAGTCTAGCTATGAGTCAAGTTGCTAATAGACCTACAGTCTATCAATGTGTCAATGGTCGACAGGGTGATGTAAGTCCTTTAGTCTATCAATGTGTCAATGATCGACGGGACGTTGTTATTCCTTAAGTTTATCAATGTGTCAATCAGCGACGGGACGTTGTTAGTCTTTAAGTTTATCAATGTGTCAATGAGCGACAGGACGCTGTAAGTCCTTTAGTCTATCAATGTTTCATTGGTCGACAGGGTGCTATAAGTCCTTTAGTCTATCAATGTGTGAATGGTCGACAGGGTGCTGTAAGTCCTTTAGTCTATCAATGTGTGAATGGTCGACAGGGTGCTATAAGTCCTTTAGTCTATCAATGTGTGAATGGTCGACAGGGTGCTGTAAGTCCTTTAGTCTATCAATGTGTGAATGGTCGACAGGGTGCTGTAAGTCCTTTAGTCTATCAATGTTTGAATGGTAGACAGGGTGATGTAAGTCCTTTAGTCTATCAATGTGTCAATGAGCGACAGGTCGCTGTAAGTCCTTTAGTCTATCAATGATTCATTGGTCGACAGGGTGATGTTCGTCCTTATATCTATCAATAATCAATGGTCAACAGGGTGCTGTAAGTCCTTTAGTCTATCAATGTGTAAATGGTCGACAGGGTGTTGTAAGTCCGTAATTCTATCAATGTGTCAATTATCGACATGACACTGTAGTTCCTTTAGTCTATCAATGTGTCAATGGTCGACAGGGTGATGTAAGTCCTTTAGTCTATCAATGTGTCAATGATCGACGGGATGTGTAAGTCTTTAAGTCTATCAATGTGTCAATGATTGACAGGACGTTGTAAGCCCTTTAGTCTATCAATGTGTCAATGATCGACATAACGCTGTAAGTCCTTTAGTCTATCAATGAGTCAATGGTCGACAGGGTGATGTAAGTCCTTTAGTCTATCAATGTGTCAATGATCGATGGGATGTGTAAGTCTTTAAGTCTATCAATGAGTCCATGGTCGACAGGGTGATGTAAGTACTTTAGTCTATCAATGTGTCAATGATCGACGGGATGTGTAAGTCTTTAAGTCTATCAATGAGTCAATGGTCGACAGGGTGATGTAAGTCCTTTAGTCTATCAATGTGTCAATGATCGACGGGACGTTGTTAGTCCTTAAGTTTATCAATGTGTCAATGATCGACAGGACGCTGTTCAATGCGTCAATGGTCGACAGGGTGATGTAAGTCCTTTAGTCTATCAATGTGTCAATGATCGACGGGACGTTGTTAGTCCTTAAGTTTATTAATGTGTCAATGATCGACAGGACGCTGTAAGTCCTTTAGTCTATCAATGAGTCCATGGTCGACAGGGTGTTGTAAGTCCTTTAAATTATCAATGTGTCAATGGACGACAGGGTGATCTAAGTCCTTGAGTCTATCAATTTGTCAATGATCGACAGGGTGCTGTAAGTCCTTTAGTCTATCAATGTTTGAATGGTAGACAGGGTGATGTAAGTCCTTTAGTCTATCAATGTGTCAATGAGCGACAGGACGCTGTAAGTCCTTTAGTCTATCAATGATTCATTGGTCGACAGGGTGATGTTCGTCCTTATATCTATCAATAATCAATGGTCAACAGGGTGCTTTAAGTCCTTTAGTCTATCAATGTGTAAATGGTCGACAGGGTGTTGTAAGTCCGTAATTCTATCAATGTGTCAATTATCGATATGACACTGTAGGTCCTTTAGTCTATCAATGTGTCAATGGTCGACAGGGTGATGTAAGTCCTTTAGTCTATCAATGTGTCAATGATCGACGGGATGTGTAAGTCTTTAAGTCTATCAATGTGTCAATGATTGACAGGACGTTGTAAGTCCTTTAGTCTATCAATGTGTCAATGGTCGACAGGGTGATGTAAGTCCTTTAGTCTATCAATGTGTCAATGATCGATGGGATGTGTAAGTCTTTAAGTCTATCAATGAGTCCATGGTCGACAGGGTGATGTAAGTCCTTTAGTCTATCAATGTGTCAATGATCGACGGGATGTGTAAGTCTTTAAGTCTATCAATGAGTCAATGGTCGACAGGGTGATGTAAGTCCTTTAGTCTATCAATGTGTCAATGATCGACGGGACGTTGTTAGTCCTTAAGTTTATCAATGTGTCAATGATCGACAGGACGCTGTTCAATGCGTCAATGGTCGACAGGGTGATGTAAGTCCTTTAGTCTATCAATGTGTCAATGATCGACGGGACGTTGTTAGTCCTTAAGTTTATCAATGTGTCAATGATCGACAGGACGCTGTAAGTCCTTTAGTCTATCAATGAGTCCATGGTCGACAGGGTGTTGTAAGTCCTTTAAATTATCAATGTGTCAATGGACGACAGGGTGATCTAAGTCCTTGAGTCTATCAATTTGTCAATGATCGACAGGAAGCTGTAAGTCCTTTAGTCTATTAATATGTCAATGATCGACAGGACGTTGTAAGTCCTTAAGTCTCAAAGTGTCAATGATTGACATGACACTGTAAGTCCATTAGTCTATCAATGTGTCAATTATCGACATGACACTGTAAGTCCTTTAGTCTATCAATGTGTCAATGATCGACAGGATGCTGTAAGCCCTTTAGTCTATTAATGTGTCAATGATCGACATGACAATATAAGTCCTCAAGTCTATCTATGTGTCAATGATCGACGGGACGTTGTGAGTCTTTTAGTCTATCAAAGTTTTTTAATAATCGACAGAACGCGGTAAGTCCTGAATTCTATGAATGTGTCAATAATGGACATGACACTGTAAGTCCTTTAGTCTATCAATGTGTTAATAATCGACAGGGTGATGTAAGTCCTTTAGTCTATCAATGTGTTAATTGTCGACGGGACGTTGTAAGTCTTTAAGTCTATCAATGTGTCAATGATCGACATGACGCTGTAAGTCCTTTAGTCTATCAATGAGTCAATGGTCGACAGGGTGTTGTAAGTCCTTTAGATTATCAATATGTCAATGGACGACAGGGGGATGTAATTTCTTCAGTCTATCAATGTGTCAATGATCGACAGGAAGCTGTAAGTCTTTTAGTCTATCTATGTGTCAATGATTGACATGACACTGTAAGTCCTTTAGTCTGTCAATGTGGCAATGATCGTCAGGACGATGTAAGCCCTTTAGTCTATCAATGTGTAAATGATCGACGGGATGTGTAAGTCTTTAAGTCTATCAATGAGTCCATGGTCGACAGGGTGATGTAAGTCCTCAAGTCTATCTATGTGTCAATTATCGACGGGACGTTGTGAGTCTTTTAGTCTATCTAAGTTTTTTAATAATTGACAGAACGCGGTAAGTCCTTAATTCTATTAATGTGTCAATTATCGACAAGACGCTGTAAGTCCTTTAGTCTATCAATGAGTCAATGGTCGACAGGGTGATGTAAGTCCTTTAGTCTATCAATGTGTTAATTGTCGACGGGACGTTGTAAGTCTTTAAGTCTATCAATGTGTCGTTGATCGACATGACCCTGTAAGTCCTTTAGTCTATCAATGAGTCAATGGTCGACATGGTGATGTAAGTCCTTTAGTCTATCAATGTGTCAATTGTAGACGGGACGTTGTAAATCTTTAAGTCTATCAATGTGTCAATGATCGACAGGACGATGTAAGTCCTTTAGTCTATCAATGTGTCAATGATCGACAGGACGCTGTGAGTCCTTTAGTCTAACAATAAGTCAATGATCGACAGTGTGTTGTAAGTCCTTTAGATTATCAATGTGTCAATGGACGACAGGACGCGGTAAGTCCTTTAGTCTATCAATATGTTAATAATCGACAGGGTGATGTAAGTCCTTTAGTCTATCAATGTGTTAATTGTCGACGGGACGTTGTAAGTCTTTAAGTCTATCAAAGTTTTTAATAATCGACAGAACGCGGTAAGTCCTTAATTCTATCAATGTGTCAATTATCGACTTGACACTGTAAGTCCTTTAGTCTATCAATGAGTCAATGGTCGACAGGGTGTTGTAAGTACTTTAGATTATCAATATGTCAATGGACGACAGGGTGATGTAATTTCTTAAGTCTATCAATGTGTCAATGATCGACATGACGCTGTAAGTCCTTTAGTCTATCAATGAGTCAATGGTCGACAGGGTGTTGTAAGTCCTTTAGATTATCAATATGTCAATGGACGACAGGGGGATGTAATTTCTTAAGTCTATCAATGTGTCAATGATCGAAAGGAAGCTGTAAGTCTTTTAGTCTATCTATGTGTCAATGATTGACATGACACTGTAAGTCCTTTAGTCTATCAATGTGGCAATGATCGACAGGACGATGTAAGCCCTTTAGTCTATCAATGTGTCAATGATCGACGGGATGTGTAAGTCTTTAAGTCTATCAATGAGTCCATGGTCGACAGGGTGATGTAAGTCCTCAAGTCTATCTATGTGTCAATTATCGACGGGACGTTGTGAGTCTTTTAGTCTATCTAAGTTTTTTAATAATCGACAGAACGCGGTAAGTCCTTAATTCTATTAATGTGTCAATTATCGACAAGACGCTGTAAGTCCTTTAGTCTATCAATGAGTCAATGGTCGACAGGGTGATGTAAGTCGTTTAGTCTATCAATGTGTCAATTGTCGACGGGACGTTGTAAGTCTTTAAGTCTATCAATGTGTCGTTGATCGACATGACCCTGTAAGTCCTTTAGTCTATCAATGAGTCAATGGTCGACATGGTGATGTAAGTCCTTTAGTCTATCAGTGTGTCAATTGTAGACGGGACGTTGTAAATTTTAAGTCTATCAATGTGTCAATGATCGACAGGACGATGTAAGTCCTTTAGTCTATCAATGTGTCAATGATCGACAGGACGCTGTGAGTCCTTTAGTCTAACAATAAGTCAATGATCGACAGTGTGTTTTAAGTCCTTTAGATTATCAATGTGTCAATGGACGACAGGACGCGGTAAGTCCTTTAGTCTATTAATGTGTCAATGATCGACAGGACGTTATAAATCCTTAATTCTATCAATTTGTCAATGATTGACATGACACTGTAAGTCCTTTAGTCTATCAATGTGTCAATTATCGACATGACACTGTAAGTTCTTTAGTCTATCCATGTGTCAATTATCGACAGGATGTTGTAAGACTTTGAGTCTATCAATGTGTCAATTATCGGCAGGATGTTGCAAGTCCTTTAGTCTATCAATGTGTCAATGATCGACAGGACGCTGTAAGTACTTAAGTCTATCAATGTTTCAATTATCGACAGGACGTTGCAAGTCCTTTAGTTTATTAATGCGTCAATGGTCGACAGGACGTTGTAAGTCCTTTAGTCTATCAATGTGTCATTGATCGACAGGACGCTGTAAGTCCTTGAGTCTATTAATATGTCAGTGATAGCAATGTTTTTCCAAATGAATGTTTTTTGTTGGAGGGGGGGGGGGGGACAAAACATGTTTATATTGAGATCCGATCATCGATACATATAGTTATTACTTCTGCTGCATGTGTTTGAATATTTGGTAATATCCTTCTCAAATCATTTGGTAAAAATGGCTATGTGAGCCATAGATATTTTTTTCGTCTGTCATTGTCATAAACTTAGACATATCCTTTCTATGGACATTAGATAAATATATACTTTGAACAGCAAAACATTATCAGTGAGAAAAGATTTAAAAATAAGTCAACATAGCCAAAATCATCAATCAACTCTTTAGATTAAATATAGAATGGAAATGGGGAATGTGTCAAAGAGACAACAACCCGAACATAGAACAAACAACAGCAGAAGGTCACCAACAGGTCTTCAATGCAGCGAGAAATTCCCGCAACCAGGGGCGGCCTTCAGCTGCCCCCCAAACATATATATATACTAGTTCAGTGATAATGAACGCCGTACTAAACTCCAAATTGTACACAAGAAACTAAATTTAAAAATAATACAAGACTAACAACTCTTTAAAGTCTGTTACTCTCCTACTAACCTCGCCTAATTTTACGAATTAGCACATTGCTGAATTATGATTTAAACTTCAGCAAAATTTGTTGTATGTGTACCGATCGACATTCTTATCATAGAAGACATGGTTTAATTTTAAGTTGAAAATTAGCTTGGTCAATTTCTGTGTCATTTAGTTTCTTGTGGAGAGTTGCCCATTGGCAATCATACCATATCTTCTTTTTTTATATTTGACCTATGTTTCAGTTAATGCGAGTAATCTAAGGTTGATAGGTCTGAACGATCTGAAATGTTCTTCTAACGCAGTTTTGTCAGTGGTGAGAGAGAGAGCATACAGTCACGTGTTCAAACTTTCACAACTGAATCAAAACACTGGTTGTCATTTGTTGCTATCTTTCATGTTTGTTTTCTTTTATCCGTTGATGATCTTCATTTGAACTATTATTTATATTATTTATAATTGTCTCATTGGCAAGATACTTGACTTCTCCATATTTTCCTATTCAGCAGAAATTCATAGTATTTTTCGGCAATCAGGTAGTTCCGCAATATAAATTTCAAGTCCCAATTGAAAATATATTTTTACATCACACAGAATTGTCAACAATATCAAAAACTTGAGAGCAGATTGCGTTAGGTTTTTTTACTCGCTCTTTTGGATATCTTTTGTTTTACTCTTACTTGAACAGCGTAAAGGGTCAATGTGTTGATTACTGAACTCTGAACCTGTATGAAACAAAGTTAGATAGTGTTTCTATTCATCTTCCACATTTTTACATCCAAAATCGACGATCGGATGCGAATAACCAGCACTAAACAATTCCTCTCAGTATAACCGTACCCGTCCGGTCGTGATGTTGCATTCGTTCAAATGTATAAACGTTCGAATTTCAAGTTGTTATAACAATTCAGAAAGAAAGATTTTACAGAAATATGTGATGATTTAAATGCCTTGTATATATTAGCGCTATGGTGGTTGTCTTTCCTTGATGAGTAAATGAGATACTGGTATTAAATTCCAGGTACTAACAGATTGCACCTGCTACAAATGTAACCGAAAGTTCCGTTGATATTAAGTCAAAACGAGTCACGAACTAAAACGAGTTTTATCTTATAATTCATACTCATTAAGATTATCAAATAGCTAAGAAATCTAAACAAGATAAGATGAAAAATCTTATCTGCAATTATGTGATTAATATCGTAGAAGGGATACATATCAAGAGACCATACTATTAGTATACAGGTACAGGATAACTATAACATCTTATATACTGGATCCTTGAAATGTTTTGATGTTTATCAGATACCTGACCATAACTGAGTATACATTTTGTAGTCAAGTCCATATCTTAGATACACTGTACTTTAAGCAATATTTTAACTGCATTTGGCGTATGATATACTCGAAAGGTTTACATGTCCCTCTAGGTAACTGCGAGTACTCTCAGATATACAAGCACCACTCTGTGTTTTTGTTACTGGTATATGTATTTATATTTGTCTCCATCTGATAAGCTAAGCCTTTTTCAACTGATTTTTGTAGTTTGTTCTCATGTTGTACTGTTTCCCTACTGTCAAAGGTTAGGGGAGGGTTGAAATCCCGCTAACATGTTTAACCTCACCCAATTATGTATGTATAAATGTGCATGTTCCAAGTCAGGAGCCTAAAATTCAGTGGTTGT
This sequence comes from Mytilus edulis, assembly GCF_963676685.1. Classification (NCBI taxonomy): domain Eukaryota; kingdom Metazoa; phylum Mollusca; class Bivalvia; order Mytilida; family Mytilidae; genus Mytilus; species Mytilus edulis. The sequence continues at coordinate 34,393,616 of NC_092348.1, forward strand.
TGTTCGTTGATGTGTTACATATTTGTTTTTCTTTTATTTTTTGTACATACATGTGTAGATAAGAACGTTAGTTTTCTCGTTTGAATTGTTTTACATTTGTCATTTCGGGGCCTTTCATAGCGAACTATACTGTATGGGCTTTGCTCATTGTTGAAGGTCGTACGGTGACCTATAGTTGTTAATTTCTGTGTCATTTGGTCTCTTGTTGAGAGTTGTCTCATTTGCACAAAAAGAATGGCCAACGTAGATACAAGTATCTTGTCTTAGGGAGGGATAAATCCTACTTTGTAAAGGATCACTCTGATTCGAACAAAAAATTCTCTGAAACTGATATTATCAAGATGCTTGATTTCTTGATTGACAACATATTTGTTACGTTCGGAGGACGTGTTTTTCAACAGACTTTCGGCATTCCAATGGGAACAAACTGTGCCCCTCTACTTGCCGACTTGTTTCTTTATTATTATGAGGCTGACTTCATGCAGGAACTTCTTAGGAAGAAAGATAAGAAGTTAGCACTATCCTTTAACTCTACGTTTCGCTATATAGATGATGTTCTTTCACTAAATAATTCAAAATTTGGTGACTATGTGGAACGCATCTATCCAATCGAGCTAGAGATAAAGGATACTGCAGATACAGTTAAGTCGGCCTCATATCTTGACTTACATCTAGAAATTGACAATGAGGGTCGGTTGAAAACAAAACTTTACGACAAAAGAGATGATTTCAGCTTTCCCATTGTGAGCTTTCCATTTCTAAGTAGCAACATTCCAGCAGCACCTGCATACGGGGTATATATCTCCCAATTGATACGATATTCCCGTGCTTGCATTTCCTATCATGATTTTCTTGATAGAGGGTTGCTGCTCACAAGGAAGCTATTAAACCAAGAGTTCCAAATGGTGAAGTTGAAATCATCCCTTCGTAAATTTTACGGACGCCATCACGAGTTGGTTAACCGTTATGGAATAACCGTATCACAAATGATATCGGATATGTTCCTTACGTCGTAACTACAATCCCCTTCCCTTTCCTGAATGTGACCTACCGAATTAGACTATTTACCGGATTTGTTATCACATAAGCAACACGACGGGTGCCGCATGTGGAGCAGGATCTGCTTACCCTTCCGGAGCACCTGAGATCAGCCCTAGTTTTTGGTGGGGTTCATGTTGTTTATTCTTTAGTTTTCTATGTTGTGTCATGTGTACTATTGTTTTTCTGTTTGTCTTTTTCATTTTTAGCCATGGCGTTGTCAGTTTGTTTTAGATTTATGAGTTTGACTGCCCCTTTGGTATCTTTCGTCCCTCTTTTGCAATCATACCACATCTTCCTTTTTCTTCGTTTGTCATATATTCTGGTATTGATATGACCAATTATATCAAATTCGATATATACTTCTGAAAATGAGGCAGAGGTAGCCGTGTCTGTTGTTTCTTTAATTGTTAGTTAAAATAATTATAATGGGAACATTTGTGTCATACACGGTTTATTTGACCTCATCTTAATGGTTCATATGTTAATATATGATTTAGTGTTTGGTCGAATTCTCAGATGCTATAGACTACATATATTTATGCAGTTAAATTGATTTGATGTACTGACTGATTATAGAATACAGGCTGAAGATATTAAAGGGACCTTTAAGTATAGATAGTTGCAGGAAAAAAAGAGAATACAATGGCAAATTACGAAAGACAAGAACAGACGAACATGTCATCAAAACATTTATAGTACGCAAAAAAAAAACAATTATATACTGAGCAACACGAACCCCATCACACTATTGGGTTCATAACAGGTGCTCTGGTAAGGGAACCAGATCCTGTTTTACAAATGTTCGACAAATGCAATCTCTTTCGATTATTTCCCAAAGAATCGAAAGCGGGATAGCGGAGGCATCAGTGGAAACATATATGTGGTCATCCATAGCGCATATTTATTTCATTTCACCAGCTCGTGTAAGCGTACGTAGGATTTACCAAGGGATATGTTTTAATTTTACCACTTTACACCGTTGCTTCAATAGTATCATAGTTGGCAGAAACCTATTAGTAAAACCATGTTAGAAAACGCACGCCGTAGACTATCGTATCAACCCAGAGATTTATGGGTGTTGCTAAACGGCGGAAACTGAAAACGGAACGGAATACGGAACGGAAACGGAAAACGGAAACAGAAAGATTAACATATTTTCTTTTCGGTTATTTTATCTATATATGCATGTTTTATATAGTATTACATATGTTTACAGGAAAAAAAACACCAGAGGAATGAATGTAGAATAAAAGATTTTAAAGCATAACGTATTGAAATAATTACTAGGAGATGAGACTATGTTTTGAAATATTTGATAAGGTCATGCGTACGTTTTTCATGCGATTTAGGACAGTCTATTCGAATTTTCTAAATTTTTTTTTAAGTTTGATCAGTGTCAATAAGATAGCAACCCAATATCACAAAAAAATCTCTATAGGCCTAAAAACAGAAAGACATCGGCCTTGATTCTATCAGAGACATATAATACAATATTGTATTATAAGACATATAATACAATATTGTATTATAAGACATATAATACAATATTGTATTATATGTCTCTGGTTCTATAAGTACATGTAGGTTGTGAAGTAATAAACTTTTGGGGAAAATTTAATCCTTTGCATCATTTTTTCTTTCTTTTTTAATTGCCTTTAATCAAGATAAGTGATGTTGTGTATCTTGTTGGGTTGTTCTGCATTTGGGATTTTCGTTGTATCTTTTCTTGTATAATAGAAAGAAATCGTAAAAGAAACCTAATTGGACAATTGTATATTGACAAAATTTGATATGAAAATCAGTGAACTAGGATAGGAAGCTGTTTATTATACGTTATTTTAATGAAAACAATTGACAAAATCTCTCACTATATAAAGCACCTTTTTACAATACTCAAGGATTTGTATAGTATGCTGTTTGGTATTTACATCGGAAAAGCATTATATCTCATAGAATTTAAATCAATAAATACGATTTGATGTTCAAAAACTTGTGGCGAAAAACACTAGTGTGGATCTAGCCGGCGTTAATATTCATGAGGCTAGCCGTCAATAATATTCATGAGATCAAAACCGCGTTCGATGAAATGTTTTGGGTAGTTATTAGATTGTGACAATAAAATAACTTTTGCTGTTAATATCCAATATGGTTATGCTATTTATAGCAATATAAAGTAATTAGGAAATAGTAAGCCAATAGGTGTCTTCTGCAAGGTCCGCGTCATTTAAAATGAAAGTAAATGAAAAGTTTAATTGCATTGCCTCACACAACACAAAACAATTATGAACATTAAAATGTTGTTATTATTGAATCAATGTAAACTATAGTAATTAAAACAAGATGATTAAATATAGGGTAATTAAATGGAATTAATTGTCATATGGGCATTCCATAATCTGTTCGTTGTCTACAAATATAGTCCAATTCTAAAACTAAAATATACAATACATACGATAGTATCACAGAATTAAAAAGATCAGAAAAACAAGAAACATAGTTTGTTGAAGAAATATAATAAACAGAAAAATAGGAACTGTCAATTACTATTTCAAGGACATAATTCTTCAAAATTACGGAGATCAATAAGAGTCTTTAATCTCAACATTACCAGTCCATTTAATTGCCTCTAAAATGTCCCATAGCACTTATGCCCTAGACCCGTACGAGTTAGTCAGAAAAGGATAAGGGGGTACCCTGGTATATCACAAATTCGAAAATGAACTATTGCCGGCTGGCCAAACGAAGAGATTCTCCACGTGGGCAATGATACCAGAGGAAGAGGCACTTATTGCCTTTAAAATGGCCCATAGCACTTATACCCTAGACCCGTACGAGTTTGTCAGTAGAGGGTTCAAAGGGGGGATATGGTATCCCGGATACAACGAATTCGAACTGAACTATTGCCGGCTGGCCAAACTAAGACATTCTCCACATCGGCCATTATACCAGAGGTAGAGGTTGGTATTGCCTCTAAAATGGCCCATAGCACTTATGCCCTAGACCCGTACGAGTTAGTCAGAAAAGGATAAGGGGGGTACCCTGGTATATCACAAATTCGAAAATGAACTATTGCCGGCTGGCCAAACGAAGAGATTCTCCACGTGGGCAATGATACCAGAGGAAGAGGTACTTATTGCCTTTAAAATGGCCCATAGCACTTATACCCTAGACCCGTACGAGTTTGTCAGTAGAGGGTTCAAAGGGGGATATGGTATCCCGGATACAACAAATTCGAACTGAACTATTGCCGGCTGGCCAAACTAAGAGATTCTCCACATCGGCCATTATACCAGAGGTAGAGATTGGTATTGCCTCTAAAATGGCCCATAGCACTTATGCCCTAGACCCGTACGAGTTAGTCAGAAAAGGATAATGGGGGTACCCTGGTATATCACAAATTCGAAAATGAACTATTGCCGGCTGGCCAAACGAAGAGATTCTCCACGTGGGCAATGATACCAGAGGAAGAGGTACTTATTGCCTTTAAAATGGCCCATAGCACTTATACCCTAGACCCGTACGAGTTTGTCAGTAGAGGGTTCAAAGGGGGGATATGGTATCCCGGATACAACGAATTCGAACTGAACTATTGCCGGCTGGCCAAACTAAGAGATTCTCAAAATCGGCCATTATACTAGAGGTAGAGGTTGGTATTGCCTCTAAAATGGCCCATAGCACTTATGCCCTAGACCCGTACGAGTTAGTCAGAAAAGGATAAGGGGGGTACCCTGGTATATCACAAATTCGAAAATGAACTATTGCTGGCTGGCCAAACGAAGAGATTCTCCACGTGGGCAATGATACCAGAAGAAGAGGTACTTATTGCCTTTAAAATGGCCCATAGCACTTATACCCTAGACCCGTACGAGTTTGTCAGTAGAGGGTTCAAAGGGGGCATATGGTATCCCGGATACAACGAATTCGAACTGAACTATTGCCGGCTGGCCAAACTAAGAGATTCTCCACATCGGCCATTATACCAGAGGTAGAGGTTGGTATTGCCTCTAAAATGGTCCATAGCACTTATGCCCTAGACCCGTACGAGTTAGTCAGAAAAGGATAAGGGGGGTACCCTGGTATATCACAAATTCGAAAATGAACTATTGCCGGCTGGCCAAACGAAGAGATTCTTCACGTGGGCAATGATACCAGAGGAAGAGGTACTTATTGCCTTTAAAATGGCCCATAGCACTTATACCCTAGACCCGTACGAGTTTGTCAGTAGAGGGTTCAAAGGGAGGATATGGTATCCCGGATACAACGAATTCGAACTGAACTATTGCCGGCTGGCCAAACTAAGAGATTCTCCACATCGGCTATTATACCAGAGGTAGAGGTTAGTATTGCCTCTAAAATGGCCCATAGCACTTATGCCCTAGACCCGTACGAGTTAGTCAGAAAAGGATAAGGGGGTACCCTGGTATATCACAAATTCGAAAATGAACTATTGCCGGCTGGCCAAACGAAGAGATGCTCCACGTGGGCAATGATACCAGAGGAAGAGGTACTTATTGCCTTTAAAATGGCCCATAGCACTTATACCCTAGACCCGTACGAGTTTGTCAGTAGAGGGTTCAAAGGGGGGATATGGTATCCCGGATACAACGAATTCGAACTGAACTATTGCCGGCTGGCCAAACTAAGACATTCTCCACATCGGCCATTATACCAGAGGTAGAGGTTGGTATTGCCTCTAAAATAGCCCATAGCACTTATGCCCTAGACCCGTACGAGTTAGTCAGAAAAGGATAAGGGGGGTACCCTGGTATATCACAAATTCGAAAATGAACTATTGCCGGCTGGCCAAACGAAGAGATTCTCCACGTGGGCAATGATACCAGAGGAAGAGGTACTTATTGCCTTTAAAATGGCCCATAGCACTTATACCCTAGACCCGTACGAGTTTGTCAGTAGAGGGTTCAAAGGGGGATATGGTATCCCGGATACAACAAATTCGAACTGAACTATTGCCGGCTGGCCAAACTAAGAGATTCTCCACATCGGCCATTATACCAGAGGTAGAGATTGGTATTGCCTCTAAAATGGCCCATAGCACTTATGCCCTAGACCCGTACGAGTTAGTCAGAAAAGGATAATGGGGGTACCCTGGTATATCACAAATTCGAAAATGAACTATTGCCGGCTGGCCAAACGAAGAGATTCTCCACGTGGGCAATGATACCAGAGGAAGAGGTACTTATTGCCTTTAAAATGGCCCATAGCACTTATACCCTAGACCCGTACGAGTTTGTCAGTAGAGGGTTCAAAGGGGGGATATGGTATCCCGGATACAACGAATTCGAACTGAACTATTGCCGGCTGGCCAAACTAAGAGATTCTCAAAATCGGCCATTATACTAGAGGTAGAGGTTGGTATTGCCTCTAAAATGGCCCATAGCACTTATGCCCTAGACCCGTACGAGTTAGTCAGAAAAGGATAAGGGGGGTACCCTGGTATATCACAAATTCGAAAATGAACTATTGCTGGCTGGCCAAACGAAGAGATTCTCCACGTGGGCAATGATACCAGAAGAAGAGGTACTTATTGCCTTTAAAATGGCCCATAGCACTTATACCCTAGACCCGTACGAGTTTGTCAGTAGAGGGTTCAAAGGGGGCATATGGTATCCCGGATACAACGAATTCGAACTGAACTATTGCCGGCTGGCCAAACTAAGAGATTCTCCACATCGGCCATTATATCAGAGGTAGAGGTTGGTATTGCCTCTAAAATGGTCCATAGCACTTATGCCCTAGACCCGTACGAGTTAGTCAGAAAAGGATAAGGGGGGTACCCTGGTATATCACAAATTCGAAAATGAACTATTGCCGGCTGGCCAAACGAAGAGATTCTTCACGTGGGCAATGATACCAGAGGAAGAGGTACTTATTGCCTTTAAAATGGCCCATAGCACTTATACCCTAGACCCGTACGAGTTTGTCAGTAGAGGGTTCAAAGGGAGGATATGGTATCCCGGATACAACGAATTCGAACTGAACTATTGCCGGCTGGCCAAACTAAGAGATTCTCCACATCGGCTATTATACCAGAGGTAGAGGTTAGTATTGCCTCTAAAATGGCCCATAGCACTTATGCCCTAGACCCGTACGAGTTAGTCAGAAAAGGATAAGGGGGTACCCTGGTATATCACAAATTCGAAAATGAACTATTGCCGGCTGGCCAAACGAAGAGATTCTCCACGTGGGCAATGATACCAGAGGAAGAGGTACTTATTGCCTTTAAAATGGCCCATAGCACTTATACCCTAGACCCGTACGAGTTTGTCAGTAGAGGGTTCAAAGGGGGGATATGGTATCCCGGATACAACGAATTCGAACTGAACTATTGCCGGCTGGCCAAACTAAGACATTCTCCACATCGGCCATTATACCAGAGGTAGAGGTTGGTATTGCCTCTAAAATGGCCCATAGCACTTATGCCCTAGACCCGTACGAGTTAGTCAGAAAAGGATAAGGGGGGTACCCTGGTATATCACAAATTCGAAAATGAACTATTGCCGGCTGGCCAAACGAAGAGATTCTCCACGTGGGCAATGATACCAGAGGAAGAGGTACTTATTGCCTTTAAAATGGCCCATAGCACTTATACCCTAGACCCGTACGAGTTTGTCAGTAGAGGGTTCAAAGGGGGATATGGTATCCCGGATACAACAAATTCGAACTGAACTATTGCCGGCTGGCCAAACTAAGAGATTCTCCACATCGGCCATTATACCAGAGGTAGAGATTGGTATTGCCTCTAAAATGGCCCATAGCACTTATGCCCTAGACCCGTACGAGTTAGTCAGAAAAGGATAATGGGGGTACCCTGGTATATCACAAATTCGAAAATGAACTATTGCCGGCTGGCCAAACGAAGAGATTCTCCACGTGGGCAATGATACCAGAGGAAGAGGTACTTATTGCCTTTAAAATGGCCCATAGCACTTATACCCTAGACCCGTACGAGTTTGTCAGTAGAGGGTTCAAAGGGGGGATATGGTATCCCGGATACAACGAATTCGAACTGAACTATTGCCGGCTGGCCAAACTAAGAGATTCTCAAAATCGGCCATTATACTAGAGGTAGAGGTTGGTATTGCCTCTAAAATGGCCTATAGCACTTATGCCCTAGACCCGTACGAGTTAGTCAGAAAAGGATAAGGGGGGTACCCTGGTATATCACAAATTCGAAAATGAACTATTGCTGGCTGGCCAAACGAAGAGATTCTCCACGTGGGCAATGATACCAGAAGAAGAGGTACTTATTGCCTTTAAAATGGCCCATAGCACTTATACCCTAGACCCGTACGAGTTTGTCAGTAGAGGGTTCAAAGGGGGCATATGGTATCCGGATACAACGAATTCGAACTGAACTATTGCCGGCTGGCCAAACTAAGAGATTCTCCACATCGGCCATTATACCAGAGGTAGAGGTTGGTATTGCCTCTAAAATGGTCTATAGCACTTATGCCCTAGACCCGTACGAGTTAGTCAGAAAAGGATAAGGGGGGTACCCTGGTATATCACAAATTCGAAAATGAACTATTGCCGGCTGGCCAAACGAAGAGATTCTTCACGTGGGCAATGATACCAGAGGAAGAGGTACTTATTGCCTTTAAAATGGCCCATAGCACTTATACCCTAGACCCGTACGAGTTTGTCAGTAGAGGGTTCAAAGGGAGGATATGGTATCCCGGATACAACGAATTCGAACTGAACTATTGCCGGCTGGCCAAACTAAGAGATTCTCCACATCGGCTATTATACCAGAGGTAGAGGTTAGTATTGCCTCTAAAATGGCCCATAGCACTTATGCCCTAGACCCGTACGAGTTAGTCAGAAAAGGATAAGGGGGTACCCTGGTATATCACAAATTCGAAAATGAACTATTGCCGGCTGGCCAAACGAAGAGATTCTCCACGTGGGCAATGATACCAGAGGAAGAGGTACTTATTGCCTTTAAAATGGCCCATAGCACTTATACCCTAGACCCGTACGAGTTTGTCAGTAGAGGGTTCAAAGGGGGGATATGGTATCCCGGATACAACGAATTCGAACTGAACTATTGCCGGCTGGCCAAACTAAGACATTCTCCACATCGGCCATTATACCAGAGGTAGAGGTTGGTATTGCCTCTAAAATGGCCCATAGCACTTATGCCCTAGACCCGTACGAGTTAGTCAGAAAAGGATAAGGGGGGTACCCTGGTATATCACAAATTCGAAAATGAACTATTGCCGGCTGGCCAAACGAAGAGATTCTCCACGTGGGCAATGATACCAGAGGAAGAGGTACTTATTGCCTTTAAAATGGCCCATAGCACTTATACCCTAGACCCGTACGAGTTTGTCAGTAGAGGGTTCAAAGGGGGATATGGTATCCCGGATACAACAAATTCGAACTGAACTATTGCCGGCTGGCCAAACTAAGAGATTCTCCACATCGGCCATTATACCAGAGGTAGAGATTGGTATTGCCTCTAAAATGGCCCATAGCACTTATGCCCTAGACCCGTACGAGTTAGTCAGAAAAGGATAATGGGGGTACCCTGGTATATCACAAATTCGAAAATGAACTATTGCCGGCTGGCCAAACGAAGAGATTCTCCACGTGGGCAATGATACCAGAGGAAGAGGTACTTATTGCCTTTAAAATGGCCCATAGCACTTATACCCTAGACCCGTACGAGTTTGTCAGTAGAGGGTTCAAAGGGGGGATATGGTATCCCGGATACAACGAATTCGAACTGAACTATTGCCGGCTGGCCAAACTAAGAGATTCTCAAAATCGGCCATTATACTAGAGGTAGAGGTTGGTATTGCCTCTAAAATGGCCTATAGCACTTATGCCCTAGACCCGTACGAGTTAGTCAGAAAAGGATAAGGGGGGTACCCTGGTATATCACAAATTCGAAAATGAACTATTGCTGGCTGGCCAAACGAAGAGATTCTCCACGTGGGCAATGATACCAGAAGAAGAGGTACTTATTGCCTTTAAAATGGCCCATAGCACTTATACCCTAGACCCGTACGAGTTTGTCAGTAGAGGGTTCAAAGGGGGCATATGGTATCCCGGATACAACGAATTCGAACTGAACTATTGCCGGCTGGCCAAACTAAGAGATTCTCCACATCGGCCATTATACCAGAGGTAGAGGTTGGTATTGCCTCTAAAATGGTCCATAGCACTTATGCCCTAGACCCGTACGAGTTAGTCAGAAAAGGATAAGGGGGGTACCCTGGTATATCACAAATTCGAAAATGAACTATTGCCGGCTGGCCAAACGAAGAGATTCTTCACGTGGGCAATGATACCAGAGGAAGAGGTACTTATTGCCTTTAAAATGGCCCATAGCACTTATACCCTAGACCCGTACGAGTTTGTCAGTAGAGGGTTCAAAGGGAGGATATGGTATCCCGGATACAACGAATTCGAACTGAACTATTGCCGGCTGGCCAAACTAAGAGATTCTCCACATCGGCTATTATACCAGAGGTAGAGGTTAGTATTGCCGCTAAAATGGCCCATAGCACTTATGCCCTAGACCCGTACGAGTTAGTCAGAAAAGGATAAGGGGGTACCCTGGTATATCACAAATTCGAAAATGAACTATTGCCGGCTGGCCAAACGAAGAGATTCTCCACGTGGGCAATGATACCAGAGGAAGAGGTACTTATTGCCTTTAAAATGGCCCATAGCACTTATACCCTAGACCCGTACGAGTTTGTCAGTAGAGGGTTCAAAGGGGGGATATGGTATCCCGGATACAACGAATTCGAACTGAACTATTGCCGGCTGGCCAAACTAAGACATTCTCCACATCGGCCATTATACCAGAGGTAGAGGTTGGTATTGCCTCTAAAATGGCCCATAGCACTTATGCCCTAGACCCGTACGAGTTAGTCAGAAAAGGATAAGGGGGGTACCCTGGTATATCACAAATTCGAAAATGAACTATTGCCGGCTGGCCAAACGAAGAGATTCTCCACGTGGGCAATGATACCAGAGGAAGAGGTACTTATTGCCTTTAAAATGGCCCATAGCACTTATACCCTAGACCCGTACGAGTTTGTCAGTAGAGGGTTCAAAGGGGGATATGGTATCCCGGATACAACAAATTCGAACTGAACTATTGCCGGCTGGCCAAACTAAGAGATTCTCCACATCGGCCATTATACCAGAGGTAGAGATTGGTATTGCCTCTAAAATGGCCCATAGCACTTATGCCCTAGACCCGTACGAGTTAGTCAGAAAAGGATAATGGGGGTACCCTGGTATATCACAAATTCGAAAATGAACTATTGCCGGCTGGCCAAACGAAGAGATTCTCCACGTGGGCAATGATACCAGAGGAAGAGGTACTTATTGCCTTTAAAATGGCCCATAGCACTTATACCCTAGACCCGTACGAGTTTGTCAGTAGAGGGTTCAAAGGGGGGATATGGTATCCCGGATACAACGAATTCGAACTGAACTATTGCCGGCTGGCCAAACTAAGAGATTCTCAAAATCGGCCATTATACTAGAGGTAGAGGTTGGTATTGCCTCTAAAATGGCCTATAGCACTTATGCCCTAGACCCGTACGAGTTAGTCAGAAAAGGATAAGGGGGGTACCCTGGTATATCACAAATTCGAAAATGAACTATTGCTGGCTGGCCAAACGAAGAGATTCTCCACGTGGGCAATGATACCAGAAGAAGAGGTACTTATTGCCTTTAAAATGGCCCATAGCACTTATACCCTAGACCCGTACGAGTTTGTCAGTAGAGGGTTCAAAGGGGGCATATGGTATCCCGGATACAACGAATTCGAACTGAACTATTGCCGGCTGGCCAAACTAAGAGATTCTCCACATCGGCCATTATACCAGAGGTAGAGGTTGGTATTGCCTCTAAAATGGTCCATAGCACTTATGCCCTAGACCCGTACGAGTTAGTCAGAAAAGGATAAGGGGGGTACCCTGGTATATCACAAATTCGAAAATGAACTATTGCCGGCTGGCCAAACGAAGAGATTCTTCACGTGGGCAATGATACCAGAGGAAGAGGTACTTATTGCCTTTAAAATGGCCCATAGCACTTATACCCTAGACCCGTACGAGTTTGTCAGTAGAGGGTTCAAAGGGAGGATATGGTATCCCGGATACAACGAATTCGAACTGAACTATTGCCGGCTGGCCAAACTAAGAGATTCTCCACATCGGCTATTATACCAGAGGTAGAGGTTAGTATTGCCTCTAAAATGGCCCATAGCACTTATGCCCTAGACCCGTACGAGTTAGTCAGAAAAGGATAAGGGGGTACCCTGGTATATCACAAATTCGAAAATGAACTATTGCCGGCTGGCCAAACGAAGAGATTCTCCACGTGGGCAATGATACCAGAGGAAGAGGTACTTATTGCCTTTAAAATGGCCCATAGCACTTATACCCTAGACCCGTACGAGTTTGTCAGTAGAGGGTTCAAAGGGGGATATGGTATCCCGGATACAACAAATTCGAACTGAACTATTGCCGGCTGGCCAAACTAAGAGATTCTCCACATCGGCCATTATACCAGAGGTAGAGATTGGTATTGCCTCTAAAATGGCCCATAGCACTTATGCCCTAGACCCGTACGAGTTAGTCAGAAAAGGATAATGGGGGTACCCTGGTATATCACAAATTCGAAAATGAACTATTGCCGGCTGGCCAAACGAAGAGATTCTCCACGTGGGCAATGATACCAGAGGAAGAGGTACTTATTGCCTTTAAAATGGCCCATAGCACTTATACCCTAGACCCGTACGAGTTTGTCAGTAGAGGGTTCAAAGGGGGGATATGGTATCCCGGATACAACGAATTCGAACTGAACTATTGCCGGCTGGCCAAACTAAGAGATTCTCAAAATCGGCCATTATACTAGAGGTAGAGGTTGGTATTGCCTCTAAAATGGCCTATAGCACTTATGCCCTAGACCCGTACGAGTTAGTCAGAAAAGGATAAGGGGGGTAGCCTGGTATATCACAAATTCGAAAATGAACTATTGCTGGCTGGCCAAACGAAGAGATTCTCCACGTGGGCAATGATACCAGAAGAAGAGGTACTTATTGCCTTTAAAATGGCCCATAGCACTTATACCCTAGACCCGTACGAGTTTGTCAGTAGAGGGTTCAAAGGGGGGATATGGTATCCCGGATACAACGAATTCGAACTGAACTATTGCCGGCTGGCCAAACTAAGACATTCTCCACATCGGCCATTATACCAGAGGTAGAGGTTGGTATTGCCTCTAAAATGGCCCATAGCACTTATGCCCTAGACCCGTACGAGTTAGTCAGAAAAGGATAAGGGGGGTACCCTGGTATATCACAAATTCGAAAATGAACTATTGCCGGCTGGCCAAACGAAGAGATTCTCCACGTGGGCAATGATACCAGAGGAAGAGGTACTTATTGCCTTTAAAATGGCCCATAGCACTTATACCCTAGACCCGTACGAGTTTGTCAGTAGAGGGTTCAAAGGGGGATATGGTATCCCGGATACAACAAATTCGAACTGAACTATTGCCGGCTGGCCAAACTAAGAGATTCTCCACATCGGCCATTATACCAGAGGTAGAGATTGGTATTGCCTCTAAAATGGCCCATAGCACTTATGCCCTAGACCCGTACGAGTTAGTCAGAAAAGGATAATGGGGGTACCCTGGTATATCACAAATTCGAAAATGAACTATTGCCGGCTGGCCAAACGAAGAGATTCTCCACGTGGGCAATGATACCAGAGGAAGAGGTACTTATTGCCTTTAAAATGGCCCATAGCACTTATACCCTAGACCCGTACGAGTTTGTCAGTAGAGGGTTCAAAGGGGGGATATGGTATCCCGGATACAACGAATTCGAACTGAACTATTGCCGGCTGGCCAAACTAAGAGATTCTCAAAATCGGCCATTATACTAGAGGTAGAGGTTGGTATTGCCTCTAAAATGGCCTATAGCACTTATGCCCTAGACCCGTACGAGTTAGTCAGAAAAGGATAAGGGGGGTAGCCTGGTATATCACAAATTCGAAAATGAACTATTGCTGGCTGGCCAAACGAAGAGATTCTCCACGTGGGCAATGATACCAGAAGAAGAGGTACTTATTGCCTTTAAAATGGCCCATAGCACTTATACCCTAGACCCGTACGAGTTTGTCAGTAGAGGGTTCAAAGGGGGCATATGGTATCCCGGATACAACGAATTCGAACTGAACTATTGCCGGCTGGCCAAACTAAGAGATTCTCCACATCGGCCATTATACCAGAGGTAGAGGTTGGTATTGCCTCTAAAATGGTCCATAGCACTTATGCCCTAGACCCGTACGAGTTAGTCAGAAAAGGATAAGGGGGGTACCCTGGTATATCACAAATTCGAAAATGAACTATTGCCGGCTGGCCAAACGAAGAGATTCTTCACGTGGGCAATGATACCAGAGGAAGAGGTACTTATTGCCTTTAAAATGGCCCATAGCACTTATACCCTAGACCCGTACGAGTTTGTCAGTAGAGGGTTCAAAGGGAGGATATGGTATCCCGGATACAACGAATTCGAACTGAACTATTGCCGGCTGGCCAAACTAAGAGATTCTCCACATCGGCTATTATACCAGAGGTAGAGGTTAGTATTGCCTCTAAAATGGCCCATAGCACTTATGCCCTAGACCCGTACGAGTTAGTCAGAAAAGGATAAGGGGGTACCCTGGTATATCACAAATTCGAAAATGAACTATTGCCGGCTGGCCAAACGAAGAGATTCTCCACGTGGGCAATGATACCAGAGGAAGAGGTACTTATTGCCTTTAAAATGGCCCATAGCACTTATACCCTAGACCCGTACGAGTTTGTCAGTAGAGGGTTCAAAGGGGGGATATGGTATCCCGGATACAACGAATTCGAACTGAACTATTGCCGGCTGGCCAAACTAAGACATTCTCCACATCGGCCATTATACCAGAGGTAGAGGTTGGTATTGCCTCTAAAATGGCCCATAGCACTTATGCCCTAGACCCGTACGAGTTAGTCAGAAAAGGATAAGGGGGGTACCCTGGTATATCACAAATTCGAAAATGAACTATTGCCGGCTGGCCAAACGAAGAGATTCTCCACGTGGGCAATGATACCAGAGGAAGAGGTACTTATTGCCTTTAAAATGGCCCATAGCACTTATACCCTAGACCCGTACGAGTTTGTCAGTAGAGGGTTCAAAGGGGGATATGGTATCCCGGATACAACAAATTCGAACTGAACTATTGCCGGCTGGCCAAACTAAGAGATTCTCCACATCGGCCATTATACCAGAGGTAGAGATTGGTATTGCCTCTAAAATGGCCCATAGCACTTATGCCCTAGACCCGTACGAGTTTGTCAGTAGAGGGTTCAAAGGGGGGATATGGTATCCCGGATACAACGAATTCGAACTGAACTATTGCCGGCTGGCCAAACTAAGACATTCTCCACATCGGCCATTATACCAGAGGTAGAGGTTGGTATTGCCTCTAAAATGGCCCATAGCACTTATGCCCTAGACCCGTACGAGTTAGTCAGAAAAGGATAAGGGGGGTACCCTGGTATATCACAAATTCGAAAATGAACTATTGCCGGCTGGCCAAACGAAGAGATTCTCCACGTGGGCAATGATACCAGAGGAAGAGGTACTTATTGCCTTTAAAATGGCCCATAGCACTTATACCCTAGACCCGTACGAGTTTGTCAGTAGAGGGTTCAAAGGGGGATATGGTATCCCGGATACAACAAATTCGAACTGAACTATTGCCGGCTGGCCAAACTAAGAGATTCTCCACATCGGCCATTATACCAGAGGTAGAGATTGGTATTGCCTCTAAAATGGCCCATAGCACTTATGCCCTAGACCCGTACGAGTTAGTCAGAAAAGGATAATGGGGGTACCCTGGTATATCACAAATTCGAAAATGAACTATTGCCGGCTGGCCAAACGAAGAGATTCTCCACGTGGGCAATGATACCAGAGGAAGAGGTACTTATTGCCTTTAAAATGGCCCATAGCACTTATACCCTAGACCCGTACGAGTTTGTCAGTAGAGGGTTCAAAGGGGGGATATGGTATCCCGGATACAACGAATTCGAACTGAACTATTGCCGGCTGGCCAAACTAAGAGATTCTCAAAATCGGCCATTATACTAGAGGTAGAGGTTGGTATTGCCTCTAAAATGGCCTATAGCACTTATGCCCTAGACCCGTACGAGTTAGTCAGAAAAGGATAAGGGGGGTAGCCTGGTATATCACAAATTCGAAAATGAACTATTGCTGGCTGGCCAAACGAAGAGATTCTCCACGTGGGCAATGATACCAGAAGAAGAGGTACTTATTGCCTTTAAAATGGCCCATAGCACTTATACCCTAGACCCGTACGAGTTTGTCAGTAGAGGGTTCAAAGGGGGCATATGGTATCCCGGATACAACGAATTCGAACTGAACTATTGCCGGCTGGCCAAACTAAGAGATTCTCCACATCGGCCATTATACCAGAGGTAGAGGTTGGTATTGCCTCTAAAATGGTCCATAGCACTTATGCCCTAGACCCGTACGAGTTAGTCAGAAAAGGATAAGGGGGGTACCCTGGTATATCACAAATTCGAAAATGAACTATTGCCGGCTGGCCAAACGAAGAGATTCTTCACGTGGGCAATGATACCAGAGGAAGAGGTACTTATTGCCTTTAAAATGGCCCATAGCACTTATACCCTAGACCCGTACGAGTTTGTCAGTAGAGGGTTCAAAGGGAGGATATGGTATCCCGGATACAACGAATTCGAACTGAACTATTGCCGGCTGGCCAAACTAAGAGATTCTCCACATCGGCTATTATACCAGAGGTAGAGGTTAGTATTGCCTCTAAAATGGCCCATAGCACTTATGCCCTAGACCCGTACGAGTTAGTCAGAAAAGGATAAGGGGGTACCCTGGTATATCACAAATTCGAAAATGAACTATTGCCGGCTGGCCAAACGAAGAGATTCTCCACGTGGGCAATGATACCAGAGGAAGAGGTACTTATTGCCTTTAAAATGGCCCATAGCACTTATACCCTAGACCCGTACGAGTTTGTCAGTAGAGGGTTCAAAGGGGGGATATGGTATCCCGGATACAACGAATTCGAACTGAACTATTGCCGGCTGGCCAAACTAAGACATTCTCCACATCGGCCATTATACCAGAGGTAGAGGTTGGTATTGCCTCTAAAATGGCCCATAGCACTTATGCCCTAGACCCGTACGAGTTAGTCAGAAAAGGATAAGGGGGGTACCCTGGTATATCACAAATTCGAAAATGAACTATTGCCGGCTGGCCAAACGAAGAGATTCTCCACGTGGGCAATGATACCAGAGGAAGAGGTACTTATTGCCTTTAAAATGGCCCATAGCACTTATACCCTAGACCCGTACGAGTTTGTCAGTAGAGGGTTCAAAGGGGGATATGGTATCCCGGATACAACAAATTCGAACTGAACTATTGCCGGCTGGCCAAACTAAGAGATTCTCCACATCGGCCATTATACCAGAGGTAGAGATTGGTATTGCCTCTAAAATGGCCCATAGCACTTATGCCCTAGACCCGTACGAGTTAGTCAGAAAAGGATAATGGGGGTACCCTGGTATATCACAAATTCGAAAATGAACTATTGCCGGCTGGCCAAACGAAGAGATTCTCCACGTGGGCAATGATACCAGAGGAAGAGGTACTTATTGCCTTTAAAATGGCCCATAGCACTTATACCCTAGACCCGTACGAGTTTGTCAGTAGAGGGTTCAAAGGGGGGATATGGTATCCCGGATACAACGAATTCGAACTGAACTATTGCCGGCTGGCCAAACTAAGAGATTCTCAAAATCGGCCATTATACTAGAGGTAGAGGTTGGTATTGCCTCTAAAATGGCCTATAGCACTTATGCCCTAGACCCGTACGAGTTAGTCAGAAAAGGATAAGGGGGGTACCCTGGTATATCACAAATTCGAAAATGAACTATTGCTGGCTGGCCAAACGAAGAGATTCTCCACGTGGGCAATGATACCAGAAGAAGAGGTACTTATTGCCTTTAAAATGGCCCATAGCACTTATACCCTAGACCCGTACGAGTTTGTCAGTAGAGGGTTCAAAGGGGGCATATGGTATCCCGGATACAACGAATTCGAACTGAACTATTGCCGGCTGGCCAAACTAAGAGATTCTCCACATCGGCCATTATACCAGAGGTAGAGGTTGGTATTGCCTCTAAAATGGTCTATAGCACTTATGCCCTAGACCCGTACGAGTTAGTCAGAAAAGGATAAGGGGGGTACCCTGGTATATCACAAATTCGAAAATGAACTATTGCCGGCTGGCCAAACGAAGAGATTCTTCACGTGGGCAATGATACCAGAGGAAGAGGTACTTATTGCCTTTAAAATGGCCCATAGCACTTATACCCTAGACCCGTACGAGTTTGTCAGTAGAGGGTTCAAAGGGAGGATATGGTATCCCGGATACAACGAATTCGAACTGAACTATTGCCGGCTGGCCAAACTAAGAGATTCTCCACATCGGCTATTATACCAGAGGTAGAGGTTAGTATTGCCTCTAAAATGGCCCATAGCACTTATGCCCTAGACCCGTACGAGTTAGTCAGAAAAGGATAAGGGGGTACCCTGGTATATCACAAATTCGAAAATGAACTATTGCCGGCTGGCCAAACGAAGAGATTCTCCACGTGGGCAATGATACCAGAGGAAGAGGTACTTATTGCCTTTAAAATGGCCCATAGCACTTATACCCTAGACCCGTACGAGTTTGTCAGTAGAGGGTTCAAAGGGGGGATATGGTATCCCGGATACAACGAATTCGAACTGAACTATTGCCGGCTGGCCAAACTAAGACATTCTCCACATCGGCCATTATACCAGAGGTAGAGGTTGGTATTGCCTCTAAAATGGCCCATAGCACTTATGCCCTAGACCCGTACGAGTTAGTCAGAAAAGGATAAGGGGGGTACCCTGGTATATCACAAATTCGAAAATGAACTATTGCCGGCTGGCCAAACGAAGAGATTCTCCACGTGGGCAATGATACCAGAGGAAGAGGTACTTATTGCCTTTAAAATGGCCCATAGCACTTATACCCTAGACCCGTACGAGTTTGTCAGTAGAGGGTTCAAAGGGGGATATGGTATCCCGGATACAACAAATTCGAACTGAACTATTGCCGGCTGGCCAAACTAAGAGATTCTCCACATCGGCCATTATACCAGAGGTAGAGATTGGTATTGCCTCTAAAATGGCCCATAGCACTTATGCCCTAGACCCGTACGAGTTAGTCAGAAAAGGATAATGGGGGTACCCTGGTATATCACAAATTCGAAAATGAACTATTGCCGGCTGGCCAAACGAAGAGATTCTCCACGTGGGCAATGATACCAGAGGAAGAGGTACTTATTGCCTTTAAAATGGCCCATAGCACTTATACCCTAGACCCGTACGAGTTTGTCAGTAGAGGGTTCAAAGGGGGGATATGGTATCCCGGATACAACGAATTCGAACTGAACTATTGCCGGCTGGCCAAACTAAGAGATTCTCAAAATCGGCCATTATACTAGAGGTAGAGGTTGGTATTGCCTCTAAAATGGCCTATAGCACTTATGCCCTAGACCCGTACGAGTTAGTCAGAAAAGGATAAGGGGGGTACCCTGGTATATCACAAATTCGAAAATGAACTATTGCTGGCTGGCCAAACGAAGAGATTCTCCACGTGGGCAATGATACCAGAAGAAGAGGTACTTATTGCCTTTAAAATGGCCCATAGCACTTATACCCTAGACCCGTACGAGTTTGTCAGTAGAGGGTTCAAAGGGGGCATATGGTATCCCGGATACAACGAATTCGAACTGAACTATTGCCGGCTGGCCAAACTAAGAGATTCTCCACATCGGCCATTATACCAGAGGTAGAGGTTGGTATTGCCTCTAAAATGGTCTATAGCACTTATGCCCTAGACCCGTACGAGTTAGTCAGAAAAGGATAAGGGGGGTACCCTGGTATATCACAAATTCGAAAATGAACTATTGCTGGCTGGCCAAACGAAGAGATTCTCCACGTGGGCAATGATACCAGAAGAAGAGGTACTTATTGCCTTTAAAATGGCCCATAGCACTTATACCCTAGACCCGTACGAGTTTGTCAGTAGAGGGTTCAAAGGGGGCATATGGTATCCCGGATACAACGAATTCGAACTGAACTATTGCCGGCTGGCCAAACTAAGAGATTCTCCACATCGGCCATTATACCAGAGGTAGAGGTTGGTATTGCCTCTAAAATGGTCTATAGCACTTATGCCCTAGACCCGTACGAGTTAGTCAGAAAAGGATAAGGGGGGTACCCTGGTATATCACAAATTCGAAAATGAACTATTGCCGGCTGGCCAAACGAAGAGATTCTTCACGTGGGCAATGATACCAGAGGAAGAGGTACTTATTGCCTTTAAAATGGCCCATAGCACTTATACCCTAGACCCGTACGAGTTTGTCAGTAGAGGGTTCAAAGGGAGGATATGGTATCCCGGATACAACGAATTCGAACTGAACTATTGCCGGCTGGCCAAACTAAGAGATTCTCCACATCGGCTATTATACCAGAGGTAGAGGTTAGTATTGCCTCTAAAATGGCCCATAGCACTTATGCCCTAGACCCGTACGAGTTAGTCAGAAAAGGATAAGGGGGGACCCTGGTATATCACAAATTCGAAAATGAACTATTGCCGGCTGGCCAAACGAAGAGATTCTCCACGTGGGCAATGATACCAGAGGAAGAGGTACTTATTGCCTTTAAAATGGCCCATAGCACTTATACCCTAGACCCGTACGAGTTTGTCAGTAGAGGGTTCAAAGGGGGGATATGGTATCCCGGATACAACGAATTCGAACTGAACTATTGCCGGCTGGCCAAACTAAGAGATTCTCAAAATCGGCCATTATACTATAGCTAGAGGTAGAGGTTGGTATTGCCTCTAAAATGGCCTATAGCACTTATGCCCTAGACCCGTACGAGTTAGTCAGAAAAGGATAAGGGGGGTACCCTGGTATATCACAAATTCGAAAATGAACTATTGCTGGCTGGCCAAACGAAGAGATTCTCCACGTGGGCAATGATACCAGAAGAAGAGGTACTTATTGCCTTTAAAATGGCCCATAGCACTTATACCCTAGACCCGTACGAGTTTGTCAGTAGAGGGTTCAAAGGGGGCATATGGTATCCCGGATACAACGAATTCGAACTGAACTATTGCCGGCTGGCTAAACTAAGAGATTCTCCACATCGGCCATTATACCAGAGGTAGAGGTTGGTATTGCCTCTAAAATGGTCCATAGCACTTATGCCCTAGACCCGTACGAGTTAGTCAGAAAAGGATAAGGGGGGTACCCTGGTATATCACAAATTCGAAAATGAACTATTGCCGGCTGGCCAAACGAAGAGATTCTTCACGTGGGCAATGATACCAGAGGAAGAGGTACTTATTGCCTTTAAAATGGCCCATAGCACTTATACCCTAGACCCGTACGAGTTTGTCAGTAGAGGGTTCAAAGGGAGGATATGGTATCCCGGATACAACGAATTCGAACTGAACTATTGCCGGCTGGCCAAACTAAGAGATTCTCCACATCGGCTATTATACCAGAGGTAGAGGTTAGTATTGCCTCTAAAATGGCCCATAGCACTTATGCCCTAGACCCGTACGAGTTAGTCAGAAAAGGATAAGGGGGTACCCTGGTATATCACAAATTCGAAAATGAACTATTGCCGGCTGGCCAAACGAAGAGATTCTCCACGTGGGCAATGATACCAGAGGAAGAGGTACTTATTGCCTTTAAAATGGCCCATAGCACTTATACCCTAGACCCGTACGAGTTTGTCAGTAGAGGGTTCAAAGGGGGGATATGGTATCCCGGATACAACGAATTCGAACTGAACTATTGCCGGCTGGCCAAACTAAGACATTCTCCACATCGGCCATTATACCAGAGGTAGAGGTTGGTATTGCCTCTAAAATGGCCCATAGCACTTATGCCCTAGACCCGTACGAGTTAGTCAGAAAAGGATAAGGGGGGTACCCTGGTATATCACAAATTCGAAAATGAACTATTGCCGGCTGGCCAAACGAAGAGATTCTCCACGTGGGCAATGATACCAGAGGAAGAGGTACTTATTGCCTTTAAAATGGCCCATAGCACTTATACCCTAGACCCGTACGAGTTTGTCAGTAGAGGGTTCAAAGGGGGATATGGTATCCCGGATACAACAAATTCGAACTGAACTATTGCCGGCTGGCCAAACTAAGAGATTCTCCACATCGGCCATTATACCAGAGGTAGAGATTGGTATTGCCTCTAAAATGGCCCATAGCACTTATGCCCTAGACCCGTACGAGTTAGTCAGAAAAGGATAATGGGGGTACCCTGGTATATCACAAATTCGAAAATGAACTATTGCCGGCTGGCCAAACGAAGAGATTCTCCACGTGGGCAATGATACCAGAGGAAGAGGTACTTATTGCCTTTAAAATGGCCCATAGCACTTATACCCTAGACCCGTACGAGTTTGTCAGTAGAGGGTTCAAAGGGGGGATATGGTATCCCGGATACAACGAATTCGAACTGAACTATTGCCGGCTGGCCAAACTAAGAGATTCTCAAAATCGGCCATTATACTAGAGGTAGAGGTTGGTATTGCCTCTAAAATGGCCTATAGCACTTATGCCCTAGACCCGTACGAGTTAGTCAGAAAAGGATAAGGGGGGTACCCTGGTATATCACAAATTCGAAAATGAACTATTGCTGGCTGGCCAAACGAAGAGATTCTCCACGTGGGCAATGATACCAGAAGAAGAGGTACTTATTGCCTTTAAAATGGCCCATAGCACTTATACCCTAGACCCGTACGAGTTTGTCAGTAGAGGGTTCAAAGGGGGCATATGGTATCCCGGATACAACGAATTCGAACTGAACTATTGCCGGCTGGCCAAACTAAGAGATTCTCCACATCGGCCATTATACCAGAGGTAGAGGTTGGTATTGCCTCTAAAATGGTCCATAGCACTTATGCCCTAGACCCGTACGAGTTAGTCAGAAAAGGATAAGGGGGGTACCCTGGTATATCACAAATTCGAAAATGAACTATTGCCGGCTGGCCAAACGAAGAGATTCTTCACGTGGGCAATGATACCAGAGGAAGAGGTACTTATTGCCTTTAAAATGGCCCATAGCACTTATACCCTAGACCCGTACGAGTTTGTCAGTAGAGGGTTCAAAGGGAGGATATGGTATCCCGGATACAACGAATTCGAACTGAACTATTGCCGGCTGGCCAAACTAAGAGATTCTCCACATCGGCTATTATACCAGAGGTAGAGGTTAGTATTGCCTCTAAAATGGCCCATAGCACTTATGCCCTAGACCCGTACGAGTTAGTCAGAAAAGGATAAGGGGGTACCCTGGTATATCACAAATTCGAAAATGAACTATTGCCGGCTGGCCAAACGAAGAGATTCTCCACGTGGGCAATGATACCAGAGGAAGAGGTACTTATTGCCTTTAAAATGGCCCATAGCACTTATACCCTAGACCCGTACGAGTTTGTCAGTAGAGGGTTCAAAGGGGGGATATGGTATCCCGGATACAACGAATTCGAACTGAACTATTGCCGGCTGGCCAAACTAAGACATTCTCCAGATCGGCCATTATACCAGAGGTAGAGGTTGGTATTGCCTCTAAAATGGCCCATAGCACTTATGCCCTAGACCCGTACGAGTTAGTCAGAAAAGGATAAGGGGGGTACCCTTGTATATCACAAATTCGAAAATGAACTATTGCCGGCTGGCCAAACGAAGAGATTCTCCACGTGGGCAATGATACCAGAGGAAGAGGTACTTATTGCCTTTAAAATGGCCCATAGCACTTATACCCTAGACCCGTACGAGTTTGTCAGTAGAGGGTTCAAAGGGGGATATGGTATCCCGGATACAACAAATTCGAACTGAACTATTGCCGGCTGGCCAAACTAAGAGATTCTCCACATCGGCCATTATACCAGAGGTAGAGATTGGTATTGCCTCTAAAATGGCCCATAGCACTTATGCCCTAGACCCGTACGAGTTAGTCAGAAAAGGATAATGGGGGTACCCTGGTATATCACAAATTCGAAAATGAACTATTGCCGGCTGGCCAAACGAAGAGATTCTCCACGTGGGCAATGATACCAGAGGAAGAGGTACTTATTGCCTTTAAAATGGCCCATAGCACTTATACCCTAGACCCGTACGAGTTTGTCAGTAGAGGGTTCAAAGGGGGGATATGGTATCCCGGATACAACGAATTCGAACTGAACTATTGCCGGCTGGCCAAACTAAGAGATTCTCAAAATCGGCCATTATACTAGAGGTAGAGGTTGGTATTGCCTCTAAAATGGCCTATAGCACTTATGCCCTAGACCCGTACGAGTTAGTCAGAAAAGGATAAGGGGGGTACCCTGGTATATCACAAATTCGAAAATGAACTATTGCTGGCTGGCCAAACGAAGAGATTCTCCACGTGGGCAATGATACCAGAAGAAGAGGTACTTATTGCCGTTAAAATGGCCCATAGCACTTATACCCTAGACCCGTACGAGTTTGTCAGTAGAGGGTTCAAAGGGGGCATATGGTATCCCGGATACAACGAATTCGAACTGAACTATTGCCGGCTGGCCAAACTAAGAGATTCTCCACATCGGCCATTATACCAGAGGTAGAGGTTGGTATTGCCTCTAAAATGGTCCATAGCACTTATGCCCTAGACCCGTACGAGTTAGTCAGAAAAGGATAAGGGGGGTACCCTGGTATATCACAAATTCGAAAATGAACTATTGCCGGCTGGCCAAACGAAGAGATTCTTCACGTGGGCAATGATACCAGAGGAAGAGGTACTTATTGCCTTTAAAATGGCCCATAGCACTTATACCCTAGACCCGTACGAGTTTGTCAGTAGAGGGTTCAAAGGGAGGATATGGTATCCCGGATACAACGAATTCGAACTGAACTATTGCCGGCTGGCCAAACTAAGAGATTCTCCACATCGGCTATTATACCAGAGGTAGAGGTTAGTATTGCCTCTAAAATGGCCCATAGCACTTATGCCCTAGACCCGTACGAGTTAGTCAGAAAAGGATAAGGGGGTACCCTGGTATATCACAAATTCGAAAATGAACTATTGCCGGCTGGCCAAACGAAGAGATTCTCCACGTGGGCAATGATACCAGAGGAAGAGGTACTTATTGCCTTTAAAATGGCCCATAGCACTTATACCCTAGACCCGTACGAGTTTGTCAGTAGAGGGTTCAAAGGGGGGATATGGTATCCCGGATACAACGAATTCGAACTGAACTATTGCCGGCTGGCCAAACTAAGAGATTCTCAAAATCGGCCATTATACTAGAGGTAGAGGTTGGTATTGCCTCTAAAATGGTCCATAGCACTTATGCCCTAGACCCGTACGAGTTAGTCAGAAAAGGATAAGGGGGGTACCCTGGTATATCACAAATTCGAAAATGAACTATTGCCGGCTGGCCAAACGAAGAGATTCTTCACGTGGGCAATGATACCAGAGGAAGAGGTACTTATTGCCTTTAAAATGGCCCATAGCACTTATACCCTAGACCCGTACGAGTTTGTCAGTAGAGGGTTCAAAGGGAGGATATGGTATCCCGGATACAACGAATTCGAACTGAACTATTGCCGGCTGGCCAAACTAAGAGATTCTCCACATCGGCTATTATACCAGAGGTAGAGGTTAGTATTGCCTCTAAAATGGCCCATAGCACTTATGCCCTAGACCCGTACGAGTTAGTCAGAAAAGGATAAGGGGGTACCCTGGTATATCACAAATTCGAAAATGAACTATTGCCGGCTGGCCAAACGAAAAGATTCTCCACGTGGGCAATGATACCAGAGGAAGAGGTACTTATTGCCTTTAAAATGGCCCATAGCACTTATACCCTAGACCCGTACGAGTTTGTCAGTAGAGGGTTCAAAGGGGGGATATGGTATCCCGGATACAACGAATTCGAACTGAACTATTGCCGGCTGGCCAAACTAAGACATTCTCCACATCGGCCATTATACCAGAGGTAGAGGTTGGTATTGCCTCTAAAATGGCCCATAGCACTTATGCCCTAGACCCGTACGAGTTAGTCAGAAAAGGATAAGGGGGGTACCCTGGTATATCACAAATTCGAAAATGAACTATTGCCGGCTGGCCAAACGAAGAGATTCTCCACGTGGGCAATGATACCAGAGGAAGAGGTACTTATTGCCTTTAAAATGGCCCATAGCACTTATACCCTAGACCCGTACGAGTTTGTCAGTAGAGGGTTCAAAGGGGGATATGGTATCCCGGATACAACAAATTCGAACTGAACTATTGCCGGCTGGCCAAACTAAGAGATTCTCCACATCGGCCATTATACCAGAGGTAGAGATTGGTATTGCCTCTAAAATGGCCCATAGCACTTATGCCCTAGACCCGTACGAGTTAGTCAGAAAAGGATAATGGGGGTACCCTGGTATATCACAAATTCGAAAATGAACTATTGCCGGCTGGCCAAACGAAGAGATTCTCCACGTGGGCAATGATACCAGAGGAAGAGGTACTTATTGCCTTTAAAATGGCCCATAGCACTTATACCCTAGACCCGTACGAATTTGTCAGTAGAGGGTTCAAAGGGGGGATATGGTATCCCGGATACAACGAATTCGAACTGAACTATTGCCGGCTGGCCAAACTAAGAGATTCTCAAAATCGGCCATTATACTAGAGGTAGAGGTTGGTATTGCCTCTAAAATGGCCTATAGCACTTATGCCCTAGACCCGTACGAGTTAGTCAGAAAAGGATAAGGGGGGTACCCTGGTATATCACAAATTCGAAAATGAACTATTGCTGGCTGGCCAAACGAAGAGATTCTCCACGTGGGCAATGATACCAGAAGAAGAGGTACTTATTGCCTTTAAAATGGCCCATAGCACTTATACCCTAGACCCGTACGAGTTTGTCAGTAGAGGGTTCAAAGGGGGCATATGGTATCCCGGATACAACGAATTCGAACTGAACTATTGCCGGCTGGCCAAACTAAGAGATTCTCCACATCGGCCATTATACCAGAGGTAGAGGTTGGTATTGCCTCTAAAATGGTCCATAGCACTTATGCCCTAGACCCGTACGAGTTAGTCAGAAAAGGATAAGGGGGGTACCCTGGTATATCACAAATTCGAAAATGAACTATTGCCGGCTGGCCAAACGAAGAGATTCTTCACGTGGGCAATGATACCAGAGGAAGAGGTACTTATTGCCTTTAAAATGGCCCATAGCACTTATACCCTAGACCCGTACGAGTTTGTCAGTAGAGGGTTCAAAGGGAGGATATGGTATCCCGGATACAACGAATTCGAACTGAACTATTGCCGGCTGGCCAAACTAAGAGATTCTCCACATCGGCTATTATACCAGAGGTAGAGGTTAGTATTGCCTCTAAAATGGCCCATAGCACTTATGCCCTAGACCCGTACGAGTTAGTCAGAAAAGGATAAGGGGGTACCCTGGTATATCACAAATTCGAAAATGAACTATTGCCGGCTGGCCAAACGAAGATATTCTCCACGTGGGCAATGATACCAGAGGAAGAGGTACTTATTGCCTTTAAAATGGCCCATAGCACTTATACCCTAGACCCGTACGAGTTTGTCAGTAGAGGGTTCAAAGGGGGGATATGGTATCCCGGATACAACGAATTCGAACTGAACTATTGCCGGCTGGCCAAACTAAGACATTCTCCACATCGGCCATTATACCAGAGGTAGAGGTTGGTATTGCCTCTAAAATGGCCCATAGCACTTATGCCCTAGACCCGTACGAGTTAGTCAGAAAAGGATAAGGGGGGTACCCTGGTATATCACAAATTCGAAAATGAACTATTGCCGGCTGGCCAAACGAAGAGATTCTCCACGTGGGCAATGATACCAGAGGAAGAGGTACTTATTGCCTTTAAAATGGCCCATAGCACTTATACCCTAGACCCGTACGAGTTTGTCAGTAGAGGGTTCAAAGGGGGATATGGTATCCCGGATACAACAAATTCGAACTGAACTATTGCCGGCTGGCCAAACTAAGAGATTCTCCACATCGGCCATTATACCAGAGGTAGAGATTGGTATTGCCTCTAAAATGGCTCATAGCACTTATGCCCTAGACCCGTACGAGTTAGTCAGAAAAGGATAATGGGGGTACCCTGGTATATCACAAATTCGAAAATGAACTATTGCCGGCTGGCCAAACGAAGAGATTCTCCACGTGGGCAATGATACCAGAGGAAGAGGTACTTATTGCCTTTAAAATGGCCCATAGCACTTATACCCTAGACCCGTACGAGTTTGTCAGTAGAGGGTTCAAAGGGGGGATATGGTATCCCGGATACAACGAATTCGAACTGAACTATTGCCGGCTGGCCAAACTAAGAGATTCTCAAAATCGGCCATTATACTAGAGGTAGAGGTTGGTATTGCCTCTAAAATGGCCTATAGCACTTATGCCCTAGACCCGTACGAGTTAGTCAGAAAAGGATAAGGGGGGTAGCCTGGTATATCACAAATTCGAAAATGAACTATTGCTGGCTGGCCAAACGAAGAGATTCTCCACGTGGGCAATGATACCAGAAGAAGAGGTACTTATTGCCTTTAAAATGGCCCATAGCACTTATACCCTAGACCCGTACGAGTTTGTCAGTAGAGGGTTCAAAGGGGGCATATGGTATCCCGGATACAACGAATTCGAACTGAACTATTGCCGGCTGGCCAAACTAAGAGATTCTCCACATCGGCCATTATACCAGAGGTAGAGGTTGGTATTGCCTCTAAAATGGTCCATAGCACTTATGCCCCAGACCCGTACGAGTTAGTCAGAAAAGGATAAGGGGGGTACCCTGGTATATCACAAATTCGAAAATGAACTATTGCCGGCTGGCCAAACGAAGAGATTCTTCACATGGGCAATGATACCAGAGGAAGAGGTACTTATTGCCTTTAAAATGGCCCATAGCACTTATACCCTAGACCCGTACGAGTTTGTCAGTAGAGGGTTCAAAGGGAGGATATGGTATCCCGGATACAACGAATTCGAACTGAACTATTGCCGGCTGGCCAAACTAAGAGATTCTCCACATCGGCTATTATACCAGAGGTAGAGGTTAGTATTGCCTCTAAAATGGCCCATAGCACTTATGCCCTAGACCCGTACGAGTTAGTCAGAAAAGGATAAGGGGGTACCCTGGTATATCACAAATTCGAAAATGAACTATTGCCGGCTGGCCAAACGAAGAGATTCTCCACGTGGGCAATGATACCAGAGGAAGAGGTACTTATTGCCTTTAAAATGGCCCATAGCACTTATACCCTAGACCCGTACGAGTTTGTCAGTAGAGGGTTCAAAGGGGGGATATGGTATCCCGGATACAACGAATTCGAACTGAACTATTGCCGGCTGGCCAAACTAAGACATTCTCCACATCGGCCATTATACCAGAGGTAGAGGTTGGTATTGCCTCTAAAATGGCCCATAGCACTTATGCCCTAGACCCGTACGAGTTAGTCAGAAAAGGATAAGGGGGGTACCCTGGTATATCACAAATTCGAAAATGAACTATTGCCGGCTGGCCAAACGAAGAGATTCTCCACGTGGGCAATGATACCAGAGGAAGAGGTACTTATTGCCTTTAAAATGGCCCATAGCACTTATACCCTAGACCCGTACGAGTTTGTCAGTAGAGGGTTCAAAGGGGGATATGGTATCCCGGATACAACAAATTCGAACTGAACTATTGCCGGCTGGCCAAACTAAGAGATTCTCCACATCGGCCATTATACCAGAGGTAGAGATTGGTATTGCCTCTAAAATGGCCCATAGCACTTATGCCCTAGACCCGTACGAGTTAGTCAGAAAAGGATAATGGGGGTACCCTGGTATATCACAAATTCGAAAATGAACTATTGCCGGCTGGCCAAACGAAGAGATTCTCCACGTGGGCAATGATACCAGAGGAAGAGGTACTTATTGCCTTTAAAATGGCCCATAGCACTTATACCCTAGACCCGTACGAGTTTGTCAGTAGAGGGTTCAAAGGGGGGATATGGTATCCCGGATACAACGAATTCGAACTGAACTATTGCCGGCTGGCCAAACTAAGAGATTCTCAAAATCGGCCATTATACTAGAGGTAGAGGTTGGTATTGCCTCTAAAATGGCCTATAGCACTTATGCCCTAGACCCGTACGAGTTAGTCAGAAAAGGATAAGGGGGGTACCCTGGTATATCACAAATTCGAAAATGAACTATTGCTGGCTGGCCAAACGAAGAGATTCTCCACGTGGGCAATGATACCAGAAGAAGAGGTACTTATTGCCTTTAAAATGGCCCATAGCACTTATACCCTAGACCCGTACGAGTTTGTCAGTAGAGGGTTCAAAGGGGGCATATGGTATCCCGGATACAACGAATTCGAACTGAACTATTGCCGGCTGGCCAAACTAAGAGATTCTCCACATCGGCCATTATACCAGAGGTAGAGGTTGGTATTGCCTCTAAAATGGTCTATAGCACTTATGCCCTAGACCCGTACGAGTTAGTCAGAAAAGGATAAGGGGGGTACCCTGGTATATCACAAATTCGAAAATGAACTATTGCCGGCTGGCCAAACGAAGAGATTCTTCACGTGGGCAATGATACCAGAGGAAGAGGTACTTATTGCCTTTAAAATGGCCCATAGCACTTATACCCTAGACCCGTACGAGTTTGTCAGTAGAGGGTTCAAAGGGAGGATATGGTATCCCGGATACAACGAATTCGAACTGAACTATTGCCGGCTGGCCAAACTAAGAGATTCTCCACATCGGCTATTATACCAGAGGTAGAGGTTAGTATTGCCTCTAAAATGGCCCATAGCACTTATGCCCTAGACCCGTACGAGTTAGTCAGAAAAGGATAAGGGGGTACCCTGGTATATCACAAATTCGAAAATGAACTATTGCCGGCTGGCCAAACGAAGAGATTCTCCACGTGGGCAATGATACCAGAGGAAGAGGTACTTATTGCCTTTAAAATGGCCCATAGCACTTATACCCTAGACCCGTACGAGTTTGTCAGTAGAGGGTTCAAAGGGGGGATATGGTATCCCGGATACAACGAATTCGAACTGAACTATTGCCGGCTGGCCAAACTAAGACATTCTCCACATCGGCCATTATACCAGAGGTAGAGGTTGGTATTGCCTCTAAAATGGCCCATAGCACTTATGCCCTAGACCCGTACGAGTTAGTCAGAAAAGGATAAGGGGGGTACCCTGGTATATCACAAATTCGAAAATGAACTATTGCCGGCTGGCCAAACGAAGAGATTCTCCACGTGGGCAATGATACCAGAGGAAGAGGTACTTATTGCCTTTAAAATGGCCCATAGCACTTATACCCTAGACCCGTACGAGTTTGTCAGTAGAGGGTTCAAAGGGGGATATGGTATCCCGGATACAACAAATTCGAACTGAACTATTGCCGGCTGGCCAAACTAAGAGATTCTCCACATCGGCCATTATACCAGAGGTAGAGATTGGTATTGCCTCTAAAATGGCCCATAGCACTTATGCCCTAGACCCGTACGAGTTAGTCAGAAAAGGATAATGGGGGTACCCTGGTATATCACAAATTCGAAAATGAACTATTGCCGGCTGGCCAAACGAAGAGATTCTCCACGTGGGCAATGATACCAGAGGAAGAGGTACTTATTGCCTTTAAAATGGCCCATAGCACTTATACCCTAGACCCGTACGAGTTTGTCAGTAGAGGGTTCAAAGGGGGGATATGGTATCCCGGATACAACGAATTCGAACTGAACTATTGCCGGCTGGCCAAACTAAGACATTCTCCACATCGGCCATTATACCAGAGGTAGAGGTTGGTATTGCCTCTAAAATGGCCCATAGCACTTATGCCCTAGACCCGTACGAGTTAGTCAGAAAAGGATAAGGGGGGTACCCTGGTATATCACAAATTCGAAAATGAACTATTGCCGGCTGGCCAAACGAAGAGATTCTCCACGTGGGCAATGATACCAGAGGAAGAGGTACTTATTGCCTTTAAAATGGCCCATAGCACTTATACCCTAGACCCGTACGAGTTTGTCAGTAGAGGGTTCAAAGGGGGATATGGTATCCCGGATACAACAAATTCGAACTGAACTATTGCCGGCTGGCCAAACTAAGAGATTCTCCACATCGGCCATTATACCAGAGGTAGAGATTGGTATTGCCTCTAAAATGGCCCATAACACTTATGCCCTAGACCCGTACGAGTTAGTCAGAAAAGGATAATGGGGGTACCCTGGTATATCACAAATTCGAAAATGAACTATTGCCGGCTGGCCAAACGAAGAGATTCTCCACGTGGGCAATGATACCAGAGGAAGAGGTACTTATTGCCTTTAAAATGGCCCATAGCACTTATACCCTAGACCCGTACGAGTTTGTCAGTAGAGGGTTCAAAGGGGGGATATGGTATCCCGGATACAACGAATTCGAACTGAACTATTGCCGGCTGGCCAAACTAAGAGATTCTCAAAATCGGCCATTATACTAGAGGTAGAGGTTGGTATTGCCTCTAAAATGGCCTATAGCACTTATGCCCTAGACCCGTACGAGTTAGTCAGAAAAGGATAAGGGGGGTACCCTGGTATATCACAAATTCGAAAATGAACTATTGCTGGCTGGCCAAACGAAGAGATTCTCCACGTGGGCAATGATACCAGAAGAAGAGGTACTTATTGCCTTTAAAATGGCCCATAGCACTTATACCCTAGACCCGTACGAGTTTGTCAGTAGAGGGTTCAAAGGGGGCATATGGTATCCCGGATACAACGAATTCGAACTGAACTATTGCCGGCTGGCTAAACTAAGAGATTCTCAAAATCGGCCATTATACTAGAGGTAGAGGTTGGTATTGCCTCTAAAATGGCCTATAGCACTTATGCCCTAGACCCGTACGAGTTAGTCAGAAAAGGATAAGGGGGGTACCCTGGTATATCACAAATTCGAAAATGAACTATTGCTGGCTGGCCAAACGAAGAGATTCTCCACGTGGGCAATGATACCAGAAGAAGAGGTACTTATTGCCTTTAAAATGGCCCATAGCACTTATACCCTAGACCCGTACGAGTTTGTCAGTAGAGGGTTCAAAGGGGGCATATGGTATCCCGGATACAACGAATTCGAACTGAACTATTGCCGGCTGGCCAAACTAAGAGATTCTCCACATCGGCCATTATACCAGAGGTAGAGGTTGGTATTGCCTCTAAAATGGTCCATAGCACTTATGCCCTAGACCCGTACGAGTTAGTCAGAAAAGGATAAGGGGGGTACCCTGGTATATCACAAATTCGAAAATGAACTATTGCCGGCTGGCCAAACGAAGAGATTCTTCACGTGGGCAATGATACCAGAGGAAGAGGTACTTATTGCCTTTAAAATGGCCCATAGCACTTATACCCTAGACCCGTACGAGTTTGTCAGTAGAGGGTTCAAAGGGAGGATATGGTATCCCGGATACAACGAATTCGAACTGAACTATTGCCGGCTGGCCAAACTAAGAGATTCTCCACATCGGCTATTATACCAGAGGTAGAGGTTAGTATTGCCTCTAAAATGGCCCATAGCACTTATGCCCTAGACCCGTACGAGTTAGTCAGAAAAGGATAAGGGGGTACCCTGGTATATCACAAATTCGAAAATGAACTATTGCCGGCTGGCCAAACGAAGAGATTCTCCACGTGGGCAATGATACCAGAGGAAGAGGTACTTATTGCCTTTAAAATGGCCCATAGCACTTATACCCTAGACCCGTACGAGTTTGTCAGTAGAGGGTTCAAAGGGGGGATATGGTATCCCGGATACAACGAATTCGAACTGAACTATTGCCGGCTGGCCAAACTAAGACATTCTCCAGATCGGCCATTATACCAGAGGTAGAGGTTGGTATTGCCTCTGAAATGGCCCATAGCACTTATGCCCTAGACCCGTACGAGTTAGTCAGAAAAGGATAAGGGGGGTACCCTTGTATATCACAAATTCGAAAATGAACTATTGCCGGCTGGCCAAACGAAGAGATTCTCCACGTGGGCAATGATACCAGAGGAAGAGGTACTTATTGCCTTTAAAATGGCCCATAGCACTTATACCCTAGACCCGTACGAGTTTGTCAGTAGAGGGTTCAAAGGGGGATATGGTATCCCGGATACAACAAATTCGAACTGAACTATTGCCGGCTGGCCAAACTAAGAGATTCTCCACATCGGCCATTATACCAGAGGTAGAGATTGGTATTGCCTCTAAAATGGCCCATAGCACTTATGCCCTAGACCCGTACGAGTTAGTCAGAAAAGGATAATGGGGGTACCCTGGTATATCACAAATTCGAAAATGAACTATTGCCGGCTGGCCAAACGAAGAGATTCTCCACGTGGGCAATGATACCAGAGGAAGAGGTACTTATTGCCTTTAAAATGGCCCATAGCACTTATACCCTAGACCCGTACGAGTTTGTCAGTAGAGGGTTCAAAGGGGGGATATGGTATCCCGGATACAACGAATTCGAACTGAACTATTGCCGGCTGGCCAAACTAAGAGATTCTCAAAATCGGCCATTATACTAGAGGTAGAGGTTGGTATTGCCTCTAAAATGGCCTATAGCACTTATGCCCTAGACCCGTACGAGTTAGTCAGAAAAGGATAAGGGGGGTACCCTGGTATATCACAAATTCGAAAATGAACTATTGCCGGCTGGCCAAACGAAGAGATTCTCCACGTGGGCAATGATACCAGAGGAAGAGGTACTTATTGCCTTTAAAATGGCCCATAGCACTTATACCCTAGACCCGTACGAATTTGTCAGTAGAGGGTTCAAAGGGGGGATATGGTATCCCGGATACAACGAATTCGAACTGAACTATTGCCGGCTGGCCAAACTAAGAGATTCTCAAAATCGGCCATTATACTAGAGGTAGAGGTTGGTATTGCCTCTAAAATGGCCTATAGCACTTATGCCCTAGACCCGTACGAGTTAGTCAGAAAAGGATAAGGGGGGTACCCTGGTATATCACAAATTCGAAAATGAACTATTGCTGGCTGGCCAAACGAAGAGATTCTCCACGTGGGCAATGATACCAGAAGAAGAGGTACTTATTGCCTTTAAAATGGTCCATAGCACTTATACCCTAGACCCGTACGAGTTTGTCAGTAGAGGGTTCAAAGGGGGCATATGGTATCCCGGATACAACGAATTCGAACTGAACTATTGCCGGCTGGCCAAACTAAGAGATTCTCCACATCGGCCATTATACCAGAGGTAGAGGTTGGTATTGCCTCTAAAATGGTCCATAGCACTTATGCCCTAGACCCGTACGAGTTAGTCAGAAAAGGATAAGGGGGGTACCCTGGTATATCACAAATTCGAAAATGAACTATTGCCGGCTGGCCAAACGAAGAGATTCTTCACGTGGGCAATGATACCAGAGGAAGAGGTACTTATTGCCTTTAAAATGGCCCATAGCACTTATACCCTAGACCCGTACGAGTTTGTCAGTAGAGGGTTCAAAGGGAGGATATGGTATCCCGGATACAACGAATTCGAACTGAACTATTGCCGGCTGGCCAAACTAAGAGATTCTCCACATCGGCTATTATACCAGAGGTAGAGGTTAGTATTGCCTCTAAAATGGCCCATAGCACTTATGCCCTAGACCCGTACGAGTTAGTCAGAAAAGGATAAGGGGGTACCCTGGTATATCACAAATTCGAAAATGAACTATTGCCGGCTGGCCAAACGAAGAGATTCTCCACGTGGGCAATGATACCAGAGGAAGAGGTACTTATTGCCTTTAAAATGGCCCATAGCACTTATACCCTAGACCCGTACGAGTTTGTCAGTAGAGGGTTCAAAGGGGGGATATGGTATCCCGGATACAACGAATTCGAACTGAACTATTGCCGGCTGGCCAAACTAAGACATTCTCCACATCGGCCATTATACCAGAGGTAGAGGTTGGTATTGCCTCTAAAATGGCCCATAGCACTTATGCCCTAGACCCGTACGAGTTAGTCAGAAAAGGATAAGGGGGGTACCCTGGTATATCACAAATTCGAAAATGAACTATTGCCGGCTGGCCAAACGAAGAGATTCTCCACGTGGGCAATGATACCAGAGGAAGAGGTACTTATTGCCTTTAAAATGGCCCATAGCACTTATACCCTAGACCCGTACGAGTTTGTCAGTAGAGGGTTCAAAGGGGGATATGGTATCCCGGATACAACAAATTCGAACTGAACTATTGCCGGCTGGCCAAACTAAGAGATTCTCCACATCGGCCATTATACCAGAGGTAGAGATTGGTATTGCCTCTAAAATGGCCCATAGCACTTATGCCCTAGACCCGTACGAGTTAGTCAGAAAAGGATAATGGGGGTACCCTGGTATATCACAAATTCGAAAATGAACTATTGCCGGCTGGCCAAACGAAGAGATTCTCCACGTGGGCAATGATACCAGAGGAAGAGGTACTTATTGCCTTTAAAATGGCCCATAGCACTTATACCCTAGACCCGTACGAGTTTGTCAGTAGAGGGTTCAAAGGGGGGATATAGTATCCCGGATACAACGAATTCGAATTGAACTATTGCCGGCTGGCCAAACTAAGAGATTCTCAAAATCGGCCATTATACTAGAGGTAGAGGTTGGTATTGCCTCTAAAATGGCCTATAGCACTTATGCCCTAGACCCGTACGAGTTAGTCAGAAAAGGATAAGGGGGTACCCTGGTATATCACAAATTCGAAAATGAACTATTGCCGGCTGGCCAAACGAAGAGATTCTCCACGTGGGCAATGATACCAGAGGAAGAGGTACTTATTGCCTTTAAAATGGCCCATAGCACTTATACCCTAGACCCGTACGAGTTTGTCAGTAGAGGGTTCAAAGGGGGGATATGGTATCCCGGATACAACGAATTCGAACTGAACTATTGCCGGCTGGCCAAACTAAGACATTCTCCACATCGGCCATTATACCAGAGGTAGAGGTTGGTATTGCCTCTAAAATGGCCCATAGAACTTATGCCCTAGACCCGTACGAGTTAGTCAGAAAAGGATAAGGGGGGTACCCTTGTATATCACAAATTCGAAAATGAACTATTGCCGGCTGGCCAAACGAAGAGATTCTCCACGTGGGCAATGATACCAGAGGAAGAGGTACTTATTGCCTTTAAAATGGCCCATAGCACTTATACCCTAGACCCGTACGAGTTTGTCAGTAGAGGGTTCAAAGGGGGATATGGTATCCCGGATACAACAAATTCGAACTGAACTATTGCCGGCTGGCCAAACTAAGAGATTCTCCACATCGGCCATTATACCAGAGGTAGAGATTGGTATTGCCTCTAAAATGGCCCATAGCACTTATGCCCTGGACCCGTACGAGTTAGTCAGAAAAGGATAATGGGGGTACCCTGGTATATCACAAATTCGAAAATGAACTATTGCCGGCTGGCCAAACGAAGAGATTCTCCACGTGGGCAATGATACCAGAGGAAGAGGTACTTATTGCCTTTAAAATGGCTCATAGCACTTATACCCTAGACCCGTACGAGTTTGTCAGTAGAGGGTTCAAAGGGGGGATATGGTATCCCGGATACAACGAATTCGAACTGAACTATTGCCGGCTGGCCAAACTAAGAGATTCTCAAAATCGGTTATTATACTAGAGGTAGAGGTTGGTATTGCCTCTAAAATGGCCTATAGCACTTATGCCCTAGACCCGTACGAGTTAGTCAGAAAAGGATAAGGGGGTACCCTGGTATATCACAAATTCGAAAATGAACTATTGCCGGCTGGCCAAACGAAGAGATTCTCCACGTGGGCAATGATACCAGAAGAAGAGGTACTTATTGCCTTTAAAATGGCCCATAGCACTTATACCCTAGACCCGTACGAGTTTGTCAGTAGAGGGTTCAAAGGGGGCATATGGTATCCCGGATACAACGAATTCGAACTGAACTATTGCCGGCTGGCCAAACTAAGAGATTCTCCACATCGGCCATTATACCAGAGGTAGAGGTTGGTATTGCCTCTAAAATGGTCCATAGCACTTATGCCCTAGACCCGTACGAGTTAGTCAGAAAAGGATATGGGGGTACCCTGGTATATCACAAATTCGAAAATGAACTACTGTGGATTCATTATTATTCGTTGGATATCAATTTTCGTGGTATTCGTGGGAACAGGTAAACCACGAAATTAAATGTTCAACGAATATCACATTTTCTATAGGCCAGTAAGCAGATTTCTGCAAAACCACGAAATCAAATATCAACGAACATGCAAATTTTCCTTAATCCACGAAAATTGGTACCCACGAAAATAAATGAATCCACAGTATTGCCGGCTGGCCAAACGAAGAGATTCTCCACGTGGGCAATGATACCAGAGGAAGAGGTACTTATTGCCTTTAAAATGGCCCATAGCACTTATACCCTAGACCCGTACGAGTTTGTCAGTAGAGGGTTCAAAGGGAGGATATGGTATCCCGGATACAACGAATTCGAACTGAACTATTGCCGGCTGGCCAAACTAAGAGATTCTCCACATCGGCTATTATACCAGAGGTAGAGGTTAGTATTGCCTCTAAAATGGCCCATAGGACTTATGCCCTAGACCCGTACGAGTTAGTCAGAAAAGGATAAGGGGGTACCCTGGTATATCACAAATTCGAAAATGAACTATTGCCGGCTGGCCAAACGAAGAGATTCTCCACGTGGGCAATGATACAAGAGGAAGAGGTACTTATTGCCTTTAAAATGGCCCATAGCACTTATACCCTAGACCCGTACGAGTTTGTCAGTAGAGGGTTCAAAGGGGGGATATGGTGTCCCGGATACAACGAATTCGAACTGAACTATTGCCGGCTGGCCAAACTAAGAGATTCTCCACATCGGCCATTATACCAGAGGTAGAGGTTGGTATTGCCTCTAAAATGGCCCATAGCACTTATGCCCTAGACCCGTATGAGTTAGTCAGAAAAGGATAAGGGGGGTACCCTGGTATATCACAAATTCGAAAATGAACTATTGCCGGCTGGCCAAACGAAGAGATTCTCCACGTGGGCAATGATACCAGAGGAACAGGTACTTATTGCCTTTAAAATGGCCCATAGCATTTATAGCATAGACCCGTACGAGTTTGTCAGTAGAGGGTTCAAAGGGGGGATATGGTATCCCGGATACAACGAATTCGAACTGAACTATTGCTGGCTGGCCAAACTAAGACATTCTCCACATCGGCCATTATACCAGAGGTAGAGGTTGGTATTGCCTCTAAAATGGCCCATAGCACTTATGCCCATGACCTGTACGAGTTAGTCAGAAAAGGATAAGGGGGTACCCTGGTATATCACAAATTCGAAAATGAACTATTGCCAGCTGGCCAAACTAAGAGATTCTCCACGTGGGCAATGATACCAGAGGAAGAGGTACTTATTGCCTTTAAAATGGCCCATAGCACTTATACCCTAGACCCGTACGAGTTTGTCAGTAGAGGGTTCAAAGGGAGGATATGGTATCCCGGATACAACGAATTCGAACTGAACTATTGCCGGCTGGCCAAACTAAGAGATTCTCCACATCGGCTATTATACCAGAGGTAGAGGTTAGTATTGCCTCTAAAATGGCCCATAGGACTTATGCCCTAGACCCGTACGAGTTAGTCAGAAAAGGATAAGGGGGTACCCTGGTATATCACAAATTCGAAAATGAACTATTGCCGGCTGGCCAAACGAAGAGATTCTCCACGTGGGCAATGATACAAGAGGAAGAGGTACTTATTGCCTTTAAAATGGCCCATAGCACTTATACCCTAGACCCGTACGAGTTTGTCAGTAGAGGGTTCAAAGGGGGGATATGGTGTCCCGGATACAACGAATTCGAACTGAACTATTGCCGGCTGGCCAAACTAAGAGATTCTCCACATCGGCCATTATACCAGAGGTAGAGGTTGGTATTGCCTCTAAAATGGCCCATAGCACTAATGCCCTAGACCCGTATGAGTTAGTCAGAAAAGGATAAGGGGGGTACCCTGGTATATCACAAATTCGAAAATGAACTATTGCCGGCTGGCCAAACGAAGAGATTCTCCACGTGGGCAATGATACCAGAGGAACAGGTACTTATTGCCTTTAAAATGGCCCATAGCATTTATAGCATAGACCCGTACGAGTTTGTCAGTAGAGGGTTCAAAGGGGGGATATGGTATCCCGGATACAACGAATTCGAACTGAACTATTGCTGGCTGGCCAAACTAAGACATTCTCCACATCGGCCATTATACCAGAGGTAGAGGTTGGTATTGCCTCTAAAATGGCCCATAGCACTTATGCCCATGACCTGTACGAGTTAGTCAGAAAAGGATAAGGGGGTACCCTGGTATATCACAAATTCGAAAATGAACTATTGCCAGCTGGCCAAACTAAGAGATTCTCCACGTGGGCAATGATACCAGAGGAAGAGGTACTTATTGTCTTTAAAATGGCCCATAGCACTTATACCCTAGACCCGTACGAGTTTGTCAGTAGAGGGTTCAAAGGGGGGATATGGTATCCCGGATACAACAAATTCGAAATGAACTATTGCCGGCTGGCCAAA
Organism: Mytilus edulis; assembly: GCF_963676685.1. Taxonomy (NCBI): domain Eukaryota; kingdom Metazoa; phylum Mollusca; class Bivalvia; order Mytilida; family Mytilidae; genus Mytilus; species Mytilus edulis. Next base: position 34,434,488 of record NC_092348.1, read on the forward strand.
CTAAGAGATTCTCCACATCGGCCATTATACCAGAGGTAGAGGTTGGTATTGCCTCTAAAATGGTCCATAGCACTTATGCCCTAGACCCGTACGAGTTAGTCAGAAAAGGATATGGGGGTACCCTGGTATATCACAAATTCGAAAATGAACTACTGTGGATTCATTATTATTCGTTGGATATCAATTTTCGTGGTATTCGTGGGAACAGGTAAACCACGAAATTAAATGTTCAACGAATATCACATTTTCTATAGGCCAGTAAGCAGATTTCTGCAAAACCACGAAATCAAATATCAACGAACATGCAAATTTTCCTTAATCCACGAAAATTGGTACCCACGAAAATAAATGAATCCACAGTATTGCCGGCTGGCCAAACGAAGAGATTCTCCACGTGGGCAATGATACCAGAGGAAGAGGTACTTATTGCCTTTAAAATGGCCCATAGCACTTATACCCTAGACCCGTACGAGTTTGTCAGTAGAGGGTTCAAAGGGAGGATATGGTATCCCGGATACAACGAATTCGAACTGAACTATTGCCGGCTGGCCAAACTAAGAGATTCTCCACATCGGCTATTATACCAGAGGTAGAGGTTAGTATTGCCTCTAAAATGGCCCATAGGACTTATGCCCTAGACCCGTACGAGTTAGTCAGAAAAGGATAAGGGGGTACCCTGGTATATCACAAATTCGAAAATGAACTATTGCCGGCTGGCCAAACGAAGAGATTCTCCACGTGGGCAATGATACAAGAGGAAGAGGTACTTATTGCCTTTAAAATGGCCCATAGCACTTATACCCTAGACCCGTACGAGTTTGTCAGTAGAGGGTTCAAAGGGGGGATATGGTGTCCCGGATACAACGAATTCGAACTGAACTATTGCCGGCTGGCCAAACTAAGAGATTCTCCACATCGGCCATTATACCAGAGGTAGAGGTTGGTATTGCCTCTAAAATGGCCCATAGCACTTATGCCCTAGACCCGTATGAGTTAGTCAGAAAAGGATAAGGGGGGTACCCTGGTATATCACAAATTCGAAAATGAACTATTGCCGGCTGGCCAAACGAAGAGATTCTCCACGTGGGCAATGATACCAGAGGAACAGGTACTTATTGCCTTTAAAATGGCCCATAGCATTTATAGCATAGACCCGTACGAGTTTGTCAGTAGAGGGTTCAAAGGGGGGATATGGTATCCCGGATACAACGAATTCGAACTGAACTATTGCTGGCTGGCCAAACTAAGACATTCTCCACATCGGCCATTATACCAGAGGTAGAGGTTGGTATTGCCTCTAAAATGGCCCATAGCACTTATGCCCATGACCTGTACGAGTTAGTCAGAAAAGGATAAGGGGGTACCCTGGTATATCACAAATTCGAAAATGAACTATTGCCAGCTGGCCAAACTAAGAGATTCTCCACGTGGGCAATGATACCAGAGGAAGAGGTACTTATTGTCTTTAAAATGGCCCATAGCACTTATACCCTAGACCCGTACGAGTTTGTCAGTAGAGGGTTCAAAGGGGGGATATGGTATCCCGGATACAACAAATTCGAAATGAACTATTGCCGGCTGGCCAAACTAAGAGATTCTCCACATCGGCCATTATACCAGAGGTAGAGGTTGGTATTGCCTCTAAAATGGCCCATAGCACTTATGCCCTAGACCCGTATGAGTTAGTCAGAAAAGGATAAGGGGGATACCCTGGTATATCACAAATTCGAAAATGAACTATTGCAGGCTGGCCAAACGAAGAGATTCACCACGTGGGCAATGATACCAGAGGAAGAGGTACTTATTGCCTTTAAAATGGCCCATAGCACTGGTACCCTAGACCCATACGAGTTTGTCAGTAGAGGGTTAAAAGGGGGGATATGGTATTCCGGTTTACAACGAATTCGAACTGAACTATTGTCGGCTGGCCAAAATGAGAGATTCACCACATCGACCATCATACCAGAGGTAGATGTTGGTATGGCCTATAAAATGGCCCATAGCACTTATGCCCTAGACCCGTACGAGTTAGTCTTGAAAGGATAAGGGGGGTACCCTGGTATATCACAAATTCGAAAATGAACTATTGCCGGCTGACCAAACGAAGAGATTCTCCACGTGGGCAATGATACCACAGGAAGAGGTACTTATTACCTTAAAATGGCTCTGAGCACTTGTACCCTAGACCCGTACGAGTTTGTCAGTAGAGGGTTAAAAGGGGGGATATGGTATTCCGGTTTACAACGAATTCGAACTGAACTATTGCCGGCTGGCCAAACTAAGAGATTCTCCACATCAACCATCATACCAGAGGTAGAGGTTGGTATTGCCTATAAAATGGCTCATAGCACGTATGCCCTAGACCCGTACGAGTTAGTCAGGAAAGGATAAGGGGGTACCCTGGTTTATCACAAACTCGAAAATGAACTATTGCCGGCTGGCCAAACGAAGAGATTCTCCACGTGGGGAATGATACCAGAGGAAGAGGTGCTTATTGCCTTTAAAATGGCCTATAAAAATTATACCCTAGATATGTACGAATTTGTCAGTAGAGGGTTCAAATGGGGGGATATGGTATCCCGGATACAACGAATTCGAACTGAACTATTGCCGGCTGGCCGAACTAAGAAATTCTCCACGTGGGCCATTATACCAGTGTTAGAGGTAGGCATTTCCTCTAAAATGGCCCATAACAATCATGCCCTAGACCTGTGCAAATTTGTCAGCAGACGGTTTAAAGGGGGATATAGTATCCCGGTGTACAACGAAGTCAAAATGAAATATTGCCAGCTGACCGACTAAGATAATCTAAACGTGGACCATATTAGCAGAGGTAGAGGTAGCCATTGCCTTTAAGATGGGCCATAGCACTAACCCTGATTGCGTCGTCAAACATATCAGATGTATGGAATAATGTTGCCTCGAAAATTACCCATGGTTCTTATGTCCTAGACCCGTACCTGTTGAACAGCAAAGGGAAGTACTCTTGTATATCACAAAGACCAAACTAAGAGATTCTCCTTGTGGGCTAACAAAAAGATTAGCGTAGGTGTTTTCTCTAAAAAGGCCCATGTATCGTATATCATAGATCCGTACGTATTGGTAGGAAAAGGGTAAGGGAAGTACTCTTGTATATCAAAATATTCCAAACATACTTTTACTTGCTGGTCATTTTAAAGGTAATTAGTACCTTAACCTCTGTATCATGGTCCACGAGGAGAATCTTTTAGTTTGACAAGTCGTCAATAGTTCAATCCGACTTTGAGATATATAAAGGTGCCCATCTTTCTCTTTGCTGACTAGGTCGTACGGTCTAGGGTATAGTAGTATGGGTCATTTTAGAGGCAATTCCTATTTCTTCCTCTGATATAATGACCCACGTGGAGAATTTCTTAATTTGGCCATCCGGCAATAGTTTTTTTCGACTTCGTGATGAATCGGAGTACCACAACCCTTGTTATCCCCTCCTAACAAACTCGTACGGGTCTAGGACATAAGTACTATGGGCCATTATACAACTACTACATATACCTCTTGTGTCATGACCCATGTGAAAAATGTCTTGGTTTGGCCAGCTGGCAATAGTTCATTTCGACTTTGTGATATATAAAGGTACCAACCTTATCCTTTCCTGGCTAAGTCGTACGAGTCTAGGGCATTAAAGATTTTTGTCATTTTTGAGGCAATGGATACCTCTCCCTCTGATATAATGACTCGTGTGAATAATTCTTTCTATTCAAGCTCTAATGTCAACATGTCACACATGTTACAATGAATATGGGCAGCGAGAACGTTGCGTTTGTGATTTTGCTCTTAACATACTTGGGCCGCACATGAATTACTTTAAAATAAATGAAAGTGATCACAACATTAATTATTAATAAAATAAATTACTAGTAAAATTTTAAATTTATATGTAAAATATTTAACAGCCCACGGTTTAAATTCATTTTAATGTCCATATGCTAATCACACGTTATCATTTAACTTTTCACGATTTATATTTAACACATGTTAGTCTATGTTTTTATTTTCGTCTTTTCCTCACTCTGAGCTGCTATATTTTCAAGTTCCAAAGAATTCAAGTTTGATGATTGGTCTAGATATCAAACCAGTTTTTGTTCGAATTATGGCTGATCGTGTAAGTCCATCTTTGCCGTAAAAAAATTTGTCACTGATCGCCAAAGTCCAATTTACTCTAGATACATAGTCCTGAATCTGAACTACATATTTCCGACGTTAATGTTCTATGTGTTTCGATCTGTGTATCGGTAATATTTCCTAAGCGAATTTATGTATTCCTGCTTCCATCTTTTTATGTAGTTTTTAAGAATTAATGAAAGAAACTTCGATTGTCTAGCCAGTTACTGGTTCATGCGTAGTGTCTTTGGTTCCTGGTTGTAAACTACAGTCTTTAAGGCCGTTATACGGTAGCGTCTTGGTCCGTTTTCAATATAATAAATGTGACGGAGTAAGGGGTTCGTCGTCCGCGTTTGATCCGATGAAACGTATGTTAGTGGGCGATCACTGAGTAAACGTTCTACTTCAGTCATTATCGTGTTGAGTGTTTTATTGTCCATATGTGCTCGTTTACTTCAGTTTTTCGTTATTCCTCTCAATCTCTCCCACCATCCACCGAACAAAATTGTTCCATAAGGATTAAGCTTTTCGGTTACATGATGATTTTGATAAATGTTCAATTTCTTATGCTCTCGCATCATACAAATCATTTACAAATACTAAACGTGATGCATGGAAGAAGTCTAACAAAGCTCTTTGTTAATTAAAGCTCGATATAATATTGTCAACATAAAAGTATTTCTTTAACATTGCTGTCCAGTCTGTTGAATTGCAGTCAAATGTTTACGTATAACAGCATTTAGGATAAACGGAGAGAAAGTTGCTCCAAATTATACTGACTTGAATCTGTTTGCGGTTAGTTGACTATTTGGGTCATCCGGGTTACTAAGCATAAGAGAATCTGGTAACATCACGATCCTCTTCATCCAGCCCATAATAAGTAAGGCTTTTTCTATACCTGTCGAGACGGCGTATTTGTGCATTCTAAATCGGAGAAAAATTCCGGTTAAATCATTAAAGTTTGGCCAAAGATCCATCAAACAATCATTTAAGCTTAGATTAATAGGTGAAGGTTTGCAGCTACAGTCAAATACAATTCTGATTGGCGTGGTTGACGACTTTTTACGGAAATGATGGTGCGGTATGGAATGAACAATTGTTTTGGCTGATCGTTCATCAACTCTCTCGATAAATCTACGTTTTTCTTGTTCATTAATAATTTTTCCGTTTTTCTGTAAAAGTGTAAGTTTACGATTAAGACGCTTAATGACATTTTTGTTCTCCGTTATTCAATACTTCTGTTGTCTAGTAAGGTGTGGTGTTCCTCCTTACAAGGTAACTTATCAACATATCTTTATGTTTCCATATGGTAACCTCTACCATTTGATTTATATACATCTTGGAATTGTCTGTTTTCAGATTTGTTGTCACTATTACTTATACTAGCAGCTTCAACTTCCATAAATTTCTCCATTATAAAAGTTCTACTCTTCAACTCTGTGACCTACTAATATGTTCATCATTGACGTAAGTGTGTGATCTGGATTTGCAGGTATTCAATTGATTGTGCCGGACAGAAGGTTACGGATTTCCGACTTGACGGTAGTAGGTCCTGTTCCTCATACTATTCTATCATCGACAATTGACCAGTAATAATCGAATTAGATATAATTCAATAGAGAATCTTCAACCATTGGGTCATGTGAGACCGGATGGTCTAATTTCAAGCCAAACAAATACTTTAAATTTGTTATATTACGTACATAAGTCTTCATTGGTACAGCTATTTCTGGTACAATCAAAACGTTGATAGGTAATTTGCCGTTGTCTGTGCCATCACTTGTGTCACAAAATCCTGACAAGTTTATGGTCTTCTGTCTGGTAATTGTCAAATCAAGCTCTGTAGCTTATTTTTCTGTGATGAGGGCATCTGTGCGCCCTTGTCAAATAATGTGTTTGTGTAAGTACATTGAATGCCCGAACTTACTTGCGCTACGACAGTTTTTAGTCTGTGTCTGTGAGTGAAGAACTGTACCCGTTTTCTTCGCGTTGTGTTGTGTTTACTGAATTGTGTTACTAGTAATATATTCATTAGTGTTACTCTGTTTTTCATCTTTTTAACCTCGTCTTTGCATAAACTAGTATGCTGCTTTATTTTACATTTCCTGCAACTTTTGTGTGATTTGCAATCAGCTATATTGGGGGTCAAAGACAGTTAAAACATAAACGATGCTGTTTAACAACAGAAATATTTGCTGTTTGATCAATTATCTTAGTGCAATTAACAGGAAAATGTGATTCGTTACAAAAGTACACATGATTTTACGTTTATTTGTGTTGATTTATTTTGTACGTACCTTTGCATTGGTGTGACATGCTGCTGTAGTGGTTTAAGTTTCCGTATGATCAGAGGAATTGCCTCTCTCCATAATGTTGAGTTCTTGAGATAGTATATGTAGTAGTTCATTTAATTGCCAACTATTTGATTCATGGTGTCTTGTAAGATTTATGCGTACGTCCCCGGTAACTTTTTCAATATGATAGGGAACAATAATGGGTCATATGTATTCTCTGTCTGACCAAGGGATTCTAAACCACGTACATATGTTTCAATTTTGTCGTAAAAAATAACGTAAGCTCTTGTATGAAGGTATGTAAAATTATGCATTCATGTACGTTTGCGTGATGTTGCGAACTTGTGGCATTTGTGTTTAGCGTTGATGTTTGTACTTAGATAAATTTTGCTATTGGCTGTATTTTTTTTCTAAATTAAATAAATAATCATCAGAGTTAACGATTTCTGTTTCGAAGGGTTTGGATTTCAAATATTTAGGCCACGAGCATCACTGAAGAGACATGTATTGTCGAAATGCGCATCTGGTGCAAGAAAATTAGTACCGTTAATTTTATTACTATCACTGGGTCGATGCCTCTGCTGGTGGACTATTAGTCCCCGAGGGTATCACCAGCCCAGTAGCTAGTACTTCGGTACTGGCATGAAAATGCGGATTTTTTGTGTTATTAAAATTGCTGTTACTAAATGATAGAAATTATTATAAATTAAGGAATGTATCTCCCTCATGCAAAGCTCTGATTCCTTTCACGAATTTGGCTATACTTTTTGGACCTTTTGAATTATAGCTCTTCATCTTTTATATAAGCTTTGGATTTCAAATATTTAGGCCACGAGCATCACTGAAGAGACATGTATTGTCGAAATGCGCATCTGGTGCAAGAAAATTAGTACCGTTAATTTTATTACTATCACTGGGTCGATGCCTCTGCTGGTGGACTATTAGTCCCCGAGGGTATCACCAGTCCAGTAGCTAGTACTTCGGTACTGGCATGAAAATACGGATTTTTTGTGTTATTAAAATTTGCTGTTACTAAATGATAGAAATTATTATAAATTAAGGAATGTATCTCCCTCATGCAAAGCTCTGATTCCTTTCACGAATTTGGCTATACTTTTTGGACCTTTTGAATTATAGCTCTTCGTCTTTTATATAAGCTTTGGATTTCAAATATTTAGGCCACGAGCATCACTGAAGAGACATGTATTGTCGAAATGCGCATCTGGTGCAAGAAAATTAGTACCGTTAATTTTATTATTGGAATCAACAAGTTTTGTGCCGCTCTCCCCATTTTTCGTCGAATTTCTGGAATATTCCGGAGACGGCACTACTATGTCCTGCTAGTATCGATTTCAGCTGTAAATTCATCCTGGTCACTTGACACCAATATCGTTAAGAGGTTCACTTGACACCAATATCGTTAAGAGGTTCACTTGACACCAATATCGTTAAGAGGTTACATCGGACAACTATATAGCTAACAATAACAAAAGTGAATAGAATGTATGTATATCTATTTTGACTCTATTGTCAACACGTGACACTTACGTAACATTACAATGATTAACAACAGCGAAAACTTGATCAATTACTCCTTAACATATTGTCTAAGTATCGGTACCCAATACGATTGTAATACGTAAGTAAGCGTAGCATTGAGTCCGAATTAAGTGAACGCTCGTGTGCGTCTGTCACTATCAGTTTGGTAAGTAAATGATTCGCAGGTAATAAATACGGAAATTTGGTATTCTCTAAAATGATTTCGCTGTGAATCCTTCCATTGCATCTCAAAAAGCTACCGTCATCTATGAAGAGTCACAATTGTCTAGTGCTAGGATATTGCCTTGTGTTTTTATCTCAGATGTTTGGTATATCGGTATATTGGTAGTTAAATATGAACCGCTGAACGTAAGCAGTTACTCAAATCACTTTCCTGAAAATTTCAATATTTCCAATTGTCTATAACGTTACTGATATCATAGTGATCAGTATGAACTTCCTTGTTTAGAAATTCCTCGTCTTCGTTTTTTTCTGTAATTGTCAATACCGTTAACTAATTCTGTCTTTTTTTAAAGGACACTATCGATGTATTGATCGACGTCAATTCCTCGTGTTAAGAGATTGGTTGGGTTGCATTCTTTTGGGCAATATCTCCATTAATGCTGATTTTGTAGATTTTGTTATTCCTCGCGCTCGATTCACAATAAATCGTTTAAACAGTTTCGATGATTTAACCAGTGCAATACTATACAGCTATCCGACCAGAAAGCCACGTTTTTACATTAGAAGGTCGATTTTACATGAAAAGCTAGTCTAGTTCCAATAACTGCGGCCATAAGTTCTAGTTGCGGTTATGTAAGGGTTTTCACTTGCGCTAATCTGCTTTTCGCAATCACTAACGTAATTTCGGTTCCGTTGTTCAGATAGTCAGTCGCAAAATACGTGTAGTTCAAGGTATACCTAAGATTAGATGAAACAAAGGAGAATACAAAATTCGATCAAGTAGAAGTCATTACAACACTAGGAAAACTTGTGCAAACACAAACATTGTTTTAGGACTTGAATGAACGAATTCTAAAGTTAACGGAACCGGGAGATGTGGTAAATTAGATTATTTCATTCAGATGAATTTTCGGTTAATATGATAACCTTGATTTGACTCGTACGTCAGTTCATACAAATGTCCAAAATCCTGCAGTCCCGTCACATTGAATCAAATACTAAAGTACTAGAACGCACACTTTAAATCCAAAAACTATACCGTTTGTTTCAACGCAAAACATAGCAAACCTACACAACGCACTGTCGTTTGAAAACCAGTTTGCCCAAGCCATTCTCACAATCAACACGCAATAAAGTACATTTCCTGCAACTTTTAATCAGAGTAACGTACCAAAACTTACTTCCAACTTTCGAAGGCACGATTTCAGAATGGCAAACCTTCTGGGACTCATGTGAGTCGTCCGTACATCTTAACTAGTTACTTACAAATATACAAAAGTGTAACTGCTTGAAAGCTCATGAAGTAGAACACGAAGCACTAGATTTAGAAATTCCTTCGCCTATAAATCAGTAAACAAGCTTACGAAGTTTTTTACGATCAAATTGGAGGTAGCGTCAAGGTCTAGAAACTTTGGGTAAGACACATGAAACATACGGCACACTACTTCTTCCCATTATTGTCAACAAATTACCCGTTGAAGCCAGAAAATATCTCGCGCGAGGACATAGAACAAAAACGTTGGTATAACGGACCTCCCTGAAAGCATATTAGACGATATCGTTATACCGGACACAGGATAAAAGAGTCGACATCCGAAATTGGTGAAATCTAAATCTTACAAGAATATTAAGACTAGACCTAGCGTTTACTGTCACGAAATACATCCACCAACTCATTGCAGTAAAACAGCCGACACATAATGCCGTATGAACAAATTTGCTATCTTTAACTACCTTGGTATACACAGACTAAACGAATGTAAATCTAAACGCACATTGTAATGAGAAACACCACACAAACTAATGTAATGCACGTTAAACCCACTATCTTCGAATTCGCCCAACGTTCAACTCGTGAATGACATTGATGATACGGAACATAATACTACTATTTTGTATTCACAACGGACAGAATTGCAATCGAATGTACTTTTGAAAACTGCCGTGGCACAAGTAGGCTCAAATCAGTTCTTTATCGATACAGATAATTCTTTTTGACGAAGGAGGGCAAACATCTTTTGAAACGCAAAACTTAACTAAATTTACAGATAGCGGGAACATAAATAATATATTAATCGGCATTTGGAGGTGCAGAGAAAAACGTGAGACACATAGAAAAGTCAACAATCTATCTCAAAACCGATGTAGGACACGTATTGTCAATCAAAGCACTGATAGTACAGATGATCGGCATGCCTATACAGAATCACATACGTAATATTGATACACAGAACGGTTATTTGCGTGGTTTAAAGATAGCGCACACGGTGACAAAGCACGATTCATTCGAGATATCGTTGCTGGTAGGCGCATATTACTACGGGGACATTGTTAACGATAATAAAGTCCGTGTAAACGATCCGACCGCCGTGAAATCCAATATCGGATAAATGCTATCGGTACTTACATACGGTAAGAAAACAAACACGTCAAAGACTAGTATGTGTAATGTTGATAAAAGGGATGATTTTTCATTTCCTATCGTTAATTATCCGTTTTTAGATGGTGACGTTCCCTTGTCACCATCTTACGGTGTTTATGTATCTCAACTTGTACGATTCGCTCGTGTATGTAACAATGTTTTAGATTTTAACGAGAGAAATTTATGTATTACTGAAAAATTATTACACCAGGGTTTTCGATATCACAAACTAGTCAAAACACGGTGACAAAGCACGATTCATTCGCGATATCGTTGCTGGTAGGCGCATATCACTACGGGGACATTGTTAACGATTATATAGTCCGTGTAAACGATCCGACCGCCGTGAAATCCAATATCGGATAAATGCTATCGGTACTTACATACGGTAAGAAAACAAACACGTCGAAGACTAGTATGTGTAATGTTGATAAAAGGGATGATTTTTCATTTCCTATCGTTAATTATCCGTTTTTAGATGGTGACGTTCCCTTGTCACCATCTTACGGTGTTTATGTATCTCAACTTGTACGATTCGCTCGTGTATGTAACAATGTTTTAGATTTTAACGAGAGAAATTAATGTATTACTGAAAAATTATTACACCAGGGTTTTCGATATCACAAACTAGTCAAAACATTTACTAAATTTTATCATCGGTATAAAGACATCATTCGTAAATATAGCTCAACATGCAGACTTCTAATACGTTCAGGTATTTCACATCCAATTTTTTATGAAAATATTCTTTATAAAGCACAAAGGTGTCAGTATTCACCTCAGAAACTTACAAAACCTTTGAATAGACTTATTAAGAAGGGATATAATTACGATACTGTTGTCAAGTCATTAAAAATTGCATATTTTGGCGTTAATATTGAGTCACTGATAAGGTCCTTGCATCGGAACTAAACACATTTATTCTAAAAACAGTTGTTGGCATGACACGGGTTATGTTCTTCTCATATATGTTATGATGGTATGATACTAAACCCCTAACGGAAAGGATTGTGCCTGATGTTCATATGATGAAATCATAATCTTTCAGTCAGTTTAATTGAAGTCTGGAGCTGGCATGTCAGTTAACTGCTAGTATTCTGTTGGTATTTATGTATTATTGTCATTTTGTTTATTTTCTTTGGTTACATCTTCTGACATCAGACTCGGACTTCTCTTGAACTGAATTTTAATGTGCGTATTGTTATGCGTTTACTTTTCGACATTGGTTAGAGGTATAGGGGGAGGGTTGAGATCTCACAAACATGTTTAACCCCGCCGCATTTTTGCGCCTGTCCCAAGTCAGGAACCTCTGGCCTTTGTTAGTCTTGTATTATTTTAATTTTAGTTTCTTGTGTACAATTTGGAAATTAGTATGGCGTTCATTATCACTGGACTAGTATATATTTGTTTAGGGGCCAGCTGAAGGACGCCTCCGGGTGCGGGAATTTCTCGCTACATTGAAGACCTGTTGGTGACCCTCTGCTGTTGTTTTTTATTTGGTCGGGTTGTTGTATCTTTGACACATTCCCCATTTCCATTCTCAATTTTATCTAGTATCACACAAAGTTAAAGAATTCAATCTGGAGAGATTTTGGAATTTAGATTCAATAGGAATAAATAGTAGGGAGGTAGACGAAGACGACAATGCATATATTCAAGTCTATCAGGACAGATAAATTGAGTTCTGAGAAAACAAATATTCCGCTATGTTACCTTGAAAGCTCCTGATAAGATGAAGAGGCCTCACAAAGAGTTGTCCAAAGGGGTTCCAATGTTTCATATTTTCCCCGCCATTATAAGCGTCTGGAATAGTAAGCATAGAAACCAAATCTCAAGCTTGTTACTCATCCACACCCGCCATGGTATATTGCACATTTTACATGATGAAAAACATTAGACCGAGTCGTTCAAATATCATCAATAAGTCTTTCCACTTTCAAAAACATGTTTTCTTGCTTCGTAAACCCTATCTGATAAGTTTGTTCGATCTTACTACAAAACCACGTATCGTTTTATCAATGGCATTATCAAATCCATATCTGGTGATGTTGGCTGATCAATCATCATTCTAAATCATTAAGTCACATCTTCAAACGCCATCCATGTCAACAACGAAGTTTCCTTTCAAGTAAACGTGCACTTGAAAGGTCACGGATAGATTATATCTAAGGCTTTTTCCACTTCCAAATACAAGCCAAAGTTCATCTGCCCCCATGTCACGGAATAATGACACAGCAATGACAGCAGCATCAGTATCGACTGTTCAAGTCATGAGTCAGTTAAGTCTGTGAATCACTGCATCAGACACATGTTTTTTTTGTATATTGATTCTATAGTATAAGCCTATTCATTTTAACATGGGGCTAAACTTGAAACACCATCATGTGGTGAATACCACAAAACATCCTCAGCATTTGTTGCTACAACCAACTCTTCCTCAAAATCTATTGAGCAAGCGCCTGTGAATAAAAACTAAAAAGTTCTTTCTTAATGTCGTCATCTCTCAGAAAACTTTACCAATTTTGAGATTTGTTTCGACTCTGGATTCGTCTTTGTATTCTCTTACCCCGAAGTGTATTTCTTTTTTCTTGTGGCAGCATTCAAACTACCGGTATTGTCTATATATGCATTCATCCACTGTTGCAGTTTCAAGTTGTTTCATAACGAGTATGCTGATAGGGTATTATGCCCTTATCTTAAAAAGCATGAAACTATTATGATAAAGTCTTGGATGCATATGACAGTTGTAGCAACACATGTTCAGGATATTCTATCTTTACCGACGTGATGCGTTTCAAGTTAAACACCATATTAATACATATGTATTAAAAGGCTGACACTAGAATCATGCGGTGCATGTGTCTGATGCAGTGAAACACAAAATTAAACAAGTCATTATTCGAACAGTTGTTACTGATGATGCTGTCATTACTGTTTCGCTATTCCGTGACATAGGGGTAGACGAAATTTGGATTGTGTTTAAGAGGAGGAAAAGCTTTGGATAAATATATATAAATGACCTTCCAAATGCACTCGCGATTAGGGATCACACACAAATATTGTGATCCATTTTCCGGTTGTGATACGGTTCTCTGTTTTCTTGAAAAGGGGGGGAAAAGACTGTTTGGGAGACATTGATAGCATTTGAAGATGTGACTTTAACTTAAAGAATGATAATTGATCCGCCTAAATCACCGGTGTTTACTGTAAGATGGCAAAAAATAATCATATGGGGTTAGCATGGTTAACAAAGCAAGAAATATCTATTTACGCAAAAGGGTAGGTTAATTGAGGTTATCAACTTAGTCTAGTCTTTTCCAGCATGCAAAATGTACAATATACTAAGACACGTGTTTAGGGGACGAGCCTGAAATTGGCTCGTATGCTACCAAGTCCAGGCGCTAATGGATGACGACGGGACAAAGGGGATCACTTTTAAAAAACTCTTTCTGAGGGCTCATCATGTTGTCAGAAGCTTGCACATTGTGGATGTAAGAAAGGTTGTCACGGTTGTTTTTATGAGGAAAATCAAGTCTCCCGTGCCCTGCGTCTTGTGCATGTGGTGGTAACTGGGAATTTACAAGTTTTTGTTGCCAAATAGTGGTAATTTTTAAAAGGTTTAGTACTTAAGTGATTTTATTTTGATTAAATCAATCTATCCAAAGCTCTACATCGAACATATGGAGTGAGGACTCATCTTTGACATTTACGCCATATTGGTTTTTTTTTACCGGAAGTGTTAACTTTGTATTTAAATATTAATTACAGAATATGATAAGTGGTTAAGAGGATAAATTAAAGCCTAAAGTTGATGACCACCACAAAAAAAAAACCACTTTCTTCACATTTTGAAAAAAAAATAAATATCAAAATAAAAAAATGACATATTTATGTCCTCCATTTTGAATATTACCGGAAGAAAGGATTTTTAAGACATATATCTTATACATTGTATCCCTTGGAAGCATCAAAGAAATGTTACTGTACAATTTAATGATAGTAACAATACGTTAAAACACATTTCAATCCCTCTCCCTAAAAAATAAGCTTATTTTAGTCAATGTCCGCCATATTGGATTCTACCGAAAGTAGGGTTTTTAGAGACATTTTATCTATATAATATATCCAAAAGTATTACATAACAAAGGTTTGTACCAAATATTATTATAGCAGCATGCTGATAGATCCTTTTCACATACTGTGGATTCATTATTATTCGTGGGATACCAATTTCTCGTGGATTTCGTTGGTACAGGCAAACCACGAAATTTGATGTTCAACGAATGACAAATTTTACAAAGGCTTGTACTAGTATGCAGACTTCGGTAAAACCACGAAATCAAATATCCACGAATATGTAAGTTTCCCTGAATCCACGAAAATTGGTACCCACGAAAATAAATGAATCCACAGTACTAGCCTTCTATATTGGGCCGATTAAAGTATGATGTCCGCCATTTTTTATTTAACCGGCAGTGAGACATTTTTTTCAAATGCCTTCTTATCTGAAATAAAAGAGTAATATTTCAGGAAGGTCTATGCCAATGTTCATGCTTATATCAGGATGTGCACAACTCGTCTGAAATATACTTGTGGCCGCCGGACTAAATGTGATATTCCAATACTAGACATTGTAACAAAAAGTGAGATTTTGAAAATTCTTCGAAAAAATACGATCCACTTAGAATAGATAAACACGTTTCGGAAAACTCTAAGGATTACTGTAGCAAGCGACTTTGAGAACGCGACACACAACGTATTTCCGAGATATTATTTCTCCGGTAATTCTATTTCGGAATAGTCTGGTAACAGCGCTTCTGTCTTCTGTTCTCCGATCTGACTGATTTCATTTTTTCGAGATCCGGGTCACGGTATCATAAATAAAGATGATAGTTAAGGCAATATGTACTACAACAACTGTTCAGCCAGTACATTAAATATACATATTCGTATTCCAAGGCGAAGTCACTGACAGTACGACGTCGACAATGGACAAGTACAATAAATCGGACGTTATGCTCCCGCGATAGGTTAACCAATAATGGCTAACGTGGAGAATCTCTTAGTATGGCCAGTCAACAATAGTTAATTTTCATTTTTAACCCTCTTCTGAAAAATCTTACGGGTCTAAGGCATCAGTGCTTTTATCCATTTTAAAGGTAATAACTACCTTTGTCCCTGTTATCGTGGCCCTAGTGGAGAATCTTTTAGTTTTGGTAGTCGGCAACAGTTCAATAAACGTCTTTCCCTTTGCTGACTGACTCGTACGGGTCTAGGGCATAAGTGTTAAGGGTCATTTTAGAGTCAATATCAACTTCTACCTCTGGTATAATTGTCGATGTGGAGAATCTCTTAGCTTGGCCAGCCGGCAATAGTTCAGTTCGAATTTGTTGTAAACCGGTATCCTATTTCCCCACTTTTAACCCTCTACTTACTTACTCATACGGGTCTAGGGTATAAGTGCTATGGGTCATTTTAAAGTCAATAAGTACCTCTTCCTCTGGTATCATTGCCTACGGGGACAATATCTTCGTTTGGCCAGCCGGCAATAATTCATTTCGAATTTGTGATATACTTGGGTACCCCCTCCTTATCCTTTCCTGACTAACTCGTACGGGTCTAGGGCATAAGTGCTATCTGCCATTTTAGAGGCAGTACCAACCTCTACCTCTGGTATAATGGTCGATGTTGAGAATCTTTTAGTTTGGCCAGCCGGCAATAGTTCAGTTCGAATTCGTTGTAAACCGGAATACCATATCCCCACTTTTAACCCTCTACTGACAAACTCGTACGGGTCTAGGGTACAAGTGCTTGGAGCCATTTTTAAGGCAATAAGTACCTCTTCCTCTGGTATCATTGCCCACGTGGAGAATTTCTTCATTTGGCCAGACGGCAATAGTTCATTTTCGAATTTGTGATATACCAGGGTACCCCCCTTATCCTTTCAAGACTAACTCGTACGGGTCTAGGGCATAAGTGCTATGGGCCATTTTATAGGCCATCCCAACCTCTACCTCTGGTATGATGGTCGATGTGGTGAATCTCTTATTTTGGCCAGCCGACAATAGTTCAGTTCGAATTCGTTGTAAACCGGAATACCATATCCCCCCTTTTAACCCTCTACTGAAAAACTCGTATGGGTCTAGGGTACCAGTGCTATGGGCCATTTTAAAGGCAATAAGTACCTCTTCCTCTGGTAGCATTGCCCACGTGGAGAATCTCTTCGTTTGGCCAGCCGGCAATAGTTCATTTTCGAATTTGTGATAAACCAGGGTACCCCCTTATCCTTTCCTGACTAACTCGTACGGGTCTAGGGCATACGTGCTATGAGCCATTTTATAGACAATACCAACCTCTACCTCTGGTATGATGGTTGATGTGGAGAATCTCTTAGTTTGGCCAGCCGGCAATAGTTCAGTTCGAATTCGTTGTAAACCGGAATACCATATCCCCCCTTTTAACCCTGTACTGACAAACTCGTACGGGTCTAGGGTACAAGTGCTCAGAGCCATTTTAAAGGCAATAAGTACCTGTTCCTGTGGTATCATTGCCCACGTGGAGAATCTCGTCGTTTGGTCAGCCGGCAATAGTTCATTTTCGAATTTGTGATATACCAGGGAACCCCCCTAATCCTTTCAAGACTAACTCGTACGGGTCTAGGGCATAAGTGCTATGGGCCACTTTATAGGCCATACCAACCTCTACCTCTGGTATGATGGTCGATGTGGAGAATCTCTTAGTTTGGCCAGCCGGCAATAGTTTAGTTCGAATTCGTTGTAAACCGGAATACCATATCCCCCCTTTTAACCTTCCACTGACAAACTCGTACGGGTCTAGGGTACTAGTGCTATGGGCCATTTTAAAGGCAATAAGAACGTCATCCTCTGGTATCATTGCCCACGTGGAGAATCTCTTTGTTTGGCCAGCCGGCAATAGTTCATTTTCTAATTTGTGATATACCAGGGTACCCCCCTTATCCTTTCCTGACTAACTCGTACGGGTCTAGGGCATAAGTGCTATCGGCCATTTTATAGGCAATACCAACCTCTACCTCTGGTATGATGGTTGATGTGGAGAATCTCTTAGTTTGGCCAGCCGGCAATAGTTCAGTTCGAATTCGTTGTAAACCGGAATAACATATCCCCCCTTTTAACCCTCTACTGACAAACTCGTACGGGTCTAGGGTACACGTGCTCTGGGCCATTTTAAAGGCAATAAGTACTTCTTCCTCTGGTATCATTGCCCACGTGGAGAATCTCTTCGTTTGGCCAGCCGCCAATAGTTCATTTTCTAATTTGTGATATACCAGGGTACCCCCCTTATCCTTTCAAGACTAACTCGTACGGGTCTAGGGCATAAGTGATCTGGGCCATTTTATAGGCCATACCAACCTTTACCTCTGGTATGATGGTCGATGTGGTGAATCTCTTATTTTGGCCAGCCGACAATAGTTCAGTTCGAATTCGTTGTAAACCGGAATACCATATCCCCCCTTTTAACCCTCTACTGACAAACTCGTATGGGTCTAGGGTATAAGTGCTATGGGCCATTCTAAAGGCAATAATTACCTCTTCCTCTGGTATCATTGCCCACGTGGAGAATCTCTTCGTTTGGCCAGCCGGCAATAGTTCATTTTCGAATTTGTGATATACCAGGGTAGCCCCCTTATCCTTTTCTGACTAACTCGTACGGGTCTAGGGCATACGTGCTCTGAGCCATTTTATAGGCAATACTAACCTCTACCTCTGGTATGATGGTTGATGTGGAGAATCTCTTAGTTTGGCCAGCCGGCAATAGTTCAGTTCGAATTCGTTGTAAACCGGAATACCATATCCCCCCTTTTAACCCTCTACTGACAAACTCGTACGGGTCTAGGGTACAAGTGCTCAGAGCCATTTTAAAGGCAATAAGTACCTCTTCCTGTGGTATCATTGCCTACGTGGAGAATCTCTTCGTTTGGTCAGCCGGCAATAGTTCATTTTCGAATTTGTGATATACCAGGGAACCCCCCTAATCCTTTCAAGACTAACTCGTACGGGTCTAGGGCATAAGTGCTATGGGCCACTTTATAGGCCATACCAACCTCTACCTCTGGTATGATGGTCGATGTGGAGAATCTCTTAGTTTGGCCAGCCGGCAATAGTTTAGTTCGAATTCGTTGTAAACCGGAATACCATATCCCTCCTTTTAACCTTCCACTGACAAACTCGTACGGGTCTAGGGTACAAGTGCTATGGGCCATTTTAAAGGCAATAAGTACGTCTTCCTCTGGTATCATTGCCAACGTGGAGAATCTCTTTGTTTGGCCAGCCGGCAATAGTTCATTTTCTAATTTGTGATATACCAGGGTACCCCCCTTATCCTTTCCTGACTAACTCGTACGGGTCTAGGGCATAAGTGCTATCGACCATTTTATAGGCAATACCAACCTCTACCTCTGGTATGATGGTTGATGTGGAGAATCTCTTAGTTTGGCCAGCCGGCAATAGTTCAGTTCGAATTCGTTGTAAACCGGAATACCATATCCCCCCTTTTAACCCTCTACTGACAAACTCGTACGGGTCTAGGGTACACGTGCTCTGGGCCATTTTAAAGGCAATAAGTTCTTCTTCCTCTGGTATCATTGCCCACGTGGAGAATCTCTTCGTTTGGCCAGCCGCCAATAGTTCATTTTCGAATTTGTGATATACCAGGGTACCCCCCTTATCCTTTCAAGACTAACTCGTACGGGTCTAGGGCATAGTGCTATGGGCCATTTTATAGGCCATACCAACCGTTACCTCTGGTATGATGGTCGATGTGGTGAATCTCTTATTTTGGCCAGCCGACAATAGTTCAGTTCGAATTCGTTGTAAACCGGAATACCATATCCCTCCTTTGAACCCTCTACTGACAAACTCGTACGGGTCTAGGGTATAAGTACTATGGGCCATTTTAAAGGCAACAAGGACCTCTTCCTCTGGTATCATTGCCCACGTGGAGAATTTCTTCGTTTGGCCAGCCGGCAATAGTTCATTTTCGAATTTGTGATATACCAGGGTACCCCCCTTATCCTTTTCTGACTAACTCGTACGGGTCTAGGGCATATGTGCTATGAGCCATTTTATAGACAATACTAACCTCTACCTCCGGTATGATGGTTGATGTGGAGAATCTCTTAGTTTGGCCAGCCGGCAATAGTTCAGTTCGAATTCGTTGTAAACCGGAATACCATATCCCTCCTTTTAACCTTCCACTGACAAACTCGTACGGGTCTAGGGTACAAGTGCTATGGGCCATTTTAAAGGCAATAAGTACGTCTTCCTCTGGTATCATTGCCAACGTGGAGAATCTCTTCGTTTGGCCAGCCGCCAATAGTTCATTTTCGAATTTGTGATATACCAGGGTACCCCCCCTTATCCTTTCAAGACTAACTCGTACGGGTCTAGGGCATAGTGCTATGGGCCATTTTATAGGCCATACCAACCTTTACCTCTGGTATGATGGTCGATGTGGTGAATCTTTTATTTTGGCCAGCCGACAATAGTTCAGTTCGAATTCGTTGTAAACCGGAATACCATATCCCCCCTTTTAACTCTCTACTGACAAACTCGTATGGGTCTAGGGTATAAGTGCTATGGGCCATTTTAAAGGCAATAAAAACCTCTTCCTCTGGTATCATTGCCCACGTGGAGAATCTCTTTGTTTGGCCAGCCGGCAATAGTTCATTTTAAAATTTGTGATAAACCAGGGTACCCCCTTATCCTTTCCTGACTAACTCTTACGGGTCTAGGGCATAAGTGCTATGGGCCATTTTAGAGGGAATACCAACCTCTACCTCTGGTATAATGGGCGATGTGGAGAATCTCTTAGTTTGGCCAGCCGGCAATAGTTCAGTTCGAATTCGTTGTATCCGGGATACCATATCCCCCCTTTGAACCCTCTACTGACAAACTCGTACGGGTCTAGGGTACAAGTGCTATGGGCCATTTTAAAGGCGATAAGAACCTCTTCCTCTGGTTGTCAAAGATTCACGACCTTGTTCAAACGTACCCAACGTTACTATTGTTGACGTAACGTTATTGTAACGCAAATTTGTTTGGGATCTGAATTATAGAATTGAAAGCAACACAACGTCTTTTTATTGCCTACAAAAGCGAAGTACTAACCCTAGCATCATAGCATCTTACATATTGGTACCGTGACCGATGGATAAGCTGAAAGCAGTGAGAGGAGGCCACAGAAGCGCCGTAACCAGACAGATTCACAAAACTGACGAGAAAATCAACGAAGGAGAGATCACCCGACGGGACATTCATAGTGCCATTGAAAACCTTGAACGGAAACATGAACTTTTGCAGAAACTAGACGCTGAAATAGTGGATTCCTTGGATGCAGAAAGTGTGGAACAGGAAATTTTGGATGCAGACGAATTTAATCAGCATATAGACATTAATATTCGCCGCTACAAAGAATGTGATTTGGAGTTGAGATCAAGTACACCCCAGGACTCGGTGAGTCAATTAACCTCAAGTATCGTACAAAATACTAGTACAACGCATTCATCTTCAAATAATTTCAATCATAATACAAATCAGCACATGCAAACATCGGCAAGTGCAAACTCACAAGGAGAATATGAGATCAACAGAGATCCGCCATTAAATGAAACTTATAAGTTCTATCACAAACTTCCAAAACTAGATTTGCCGACTTTTTCGGGAGATTTACTTCTATGGCAAACTTTCTGGGAATCGTACGAAACTACTGTCCATACAAACCCATCATTGACAAACGTACAACGTTTCACATACTTGAAGGCCCAGCTTCACGGAGAAGCGGAAAGTTGCATATCGGGATTGTCACTTACACACACAAACTATGAGCAAGCAATTTCATTACTACAAGCGCGATATGGTCAACAAGGAATCATTATTGATGCACATATGCAAAAACTAGTCGATTTGCCAAACCCCACAATGTCATTAAACAGTCTCAGAACATTCTATGACAAAGTTGAAATTAGTATTAGAGGCCTAGAATCGCTAGGACAGTGTCAAACAAATTTTGGAACAGTACTTACACCCATCATCTTTAGAAAACTACCACCGGAATTGAGAACTACATTGACAAGAGAGCATGATACAAATACATGGACCATAGACTTACTACGGAAGGCTATAGGTAAGGAGCTGCGCGCTCAACAAGCTGGCCACGCTATGAACACAGATAATTTAACCCCTACCGCATCGTTTGTAACAAAGGCTACAATGAAAGGAAATTATAGACAAGTCAATAGAGTACACACAAACTCCAGGAACAACACTGAATCGAATAAACCCAAGCCATGCATATTTTGTAACAAATCCCATTCAGCTGTTGATTGCTCAGAGATTAAAGATAATGCCAGTCGTTACGAAATAGTCAAGAAAAAACAACTTTGTTTCAACTGTTTTGGTAAACATAAGATATCAGAATGTAGATCACGATATAAATGTCGTAAATGTGACAAAAAACATCACACTGCTCTATGTAATCAGGAAACTCAAGCACCTGTACCTCCCGCTGATGCCGCCGCCGTCAATACAGTAAATGTTAATGGAGAAGAAAGTAACCCTATGTCAACGTTTTACACGTCAAGCACAGGCACATACCGAGATACTTCTTAAGACAGCAGTAGCACCTGTATGGTTCGAGGATCGGAGCGTGATGTCTAACATTTTACTAGATGAAGGGTCTCAGAAATCATTTATTTCAGAAGATTTAGCAGCACAATTACAACTTAAACCTTGTGGAAATTCTACAATTAGTTTATCAACTTTTGGAAACGCCAACCAGAACGTGAGACACATGGATAAGGCTCAGATTACTTTAGAAATTGAAACTGGTGGATTTATTCCTATGGATGTACTGATAGTACCGCGCATTGCCGCACCCCTCAGTAATGTTACAAATGTCATCGCTTCAAAACTGCCATATCTCAAAGGATTACGATTAGCTAACCCAGTCACAGAGGATAGGAAATTTGAACTTTCTCTTTTAATTGGAGCGGACTACTATTGGAGTATTGTGCAGGATCACGTGATCAGAGGAGATGGGCCAACGGCCGTAAAATCCCGTTTGGGATACTTGTTGTCAGGACCGATGCATACTTTTACAGGAGAACAATCATCAACAGGAATGTTTAATGTACTGATTCAACATCAGCAAGAGGAAAGCAGCCTGGAAAATTTTTGGGATTTAGAATCTATTGGTGTCAAAGCAGACGAATTAGAAACAACCACCATGAAAGACTTCAATGATGAATACGAAACAAAATGCATAACTTACCAAGATAATCGCTATACCGCAAAACTGCCACGGAGAAATGATTTCAATGAGTTACCTACGAACTATAATGTCACTTTACGCAGAACTTGTAATATGATCGATAGACTCAAAAAGGATACCAACATGCTGAAAATGTATGGCGACATAATTAAGGACCAAAAACGCCAAGGGTTCATTGAGCGGGTAACAGAAAATGGAAACCAGTCAAACAGAATTCACTACATTCCTCACCATGCAGTAAAAAAGGACTCATCTACGACTCCTATACGTATAGTCTATGATTGTAGTTGTCATGAATCACCTCACAAGGCTAGTTTAAACGATTGTCTCATGTCAGTTCCGCCGATGTTAAACGATTTGACGGGAATTTTAGCTAGATTCAGATTACACAAGCACGCAGTGACTACCGACATAGAGAAAGCGTTTTTGAATGTCGAACTGGATAAAGAAGATAGGGACGTCACAAGATTTTTTTGGTTGAGTGATCCATCTGACCCAGACAGTCCACTGATAACTTACCGTTTTAGAGTCGTTCTATTTGGAACTACATGCTCACCTTACATCTTGAATGCCACCCTTATGAAGCACTTCAAACTCAATTCTTGTAAAACAGCCGAGATACTGAAAAACGACCTGTATGTTGACAATGTTTTGTCAAGCTTCTGGGATGAGAAAGAAATGCTGAAATTCTACAGAGAATCACGAGATTTATTGGCAAGAGGAGGATTCAATCTGAGATCATGGATGTCAAATAGCACAGAATTACTACGCTTAGCCCAATCTGAAAAATGCATAGAAAGAGATACGAACATCAAAATTCTTGGTCTCCGTTGGAATGTGAACAACGATCAAATCTCGTTTCAAAACAACATGAATACACCAACGGAAAGGATAATAACAAAACGTGAGATCTTAAGACAATCTTCAAACATTTATGATCCGCTAGGTCTGCTTAGCCCCGTCACCGTCAGAACAAAGATGTTAATGCAATTGTTGTGGAAAGAAAAGTTTACATGGGACTGCCCTTTACCAAAAGAAATCGAATCAACATGGAGTGATTTGACCAAAGATCTACAATTTGCAATGAACATTGAGATTCCTAGATGTTATTTTGAATGTTCAGGAATAACGGAAATTGAAACAGCAGAATTACATATTTTCACAGATTCAAGTCAACTAGCTTATGGAACCTGTGCGTATCTTGTCACAGAAAAGGAGTCTGCATTAGTAATGGCAAAGAATCGAGTTGCCCCATTGAAAAGTGTCACTCTACCTAATCTTAAACTGATGGCTGCCCTTTTAGGGGCTCGACTTGCGAAACATCTTATTCAAAATCTACATATTGGAAACTTACAAATCAACTTCTGGTGTGACAGTCAGATCGTTTTGAAATGGCTTCAATCAACAAAACCACTCAAAAAGTTTGTCGCAAACAGAGTCAAGGAAATTAAGGAGTCAAATGAAAATCAAAAATGGCGTTATTGTCCGACGGATGCAAATCCTGCAGATTTATTAACTAGAGGCATAACAGGAACGAAATTCATAAACAACAGATTATGGTTTCATGGACCCGAGTGGATAACAGACAAAACACAATGGCCAACATGGAGCGGAAACGAAATTGTTGAAAACGAGAATATAATGGAGATTCCCACTAATGAAACCTCAGAAAAACAGCACGTCTTACTCACATCTCAGAAACGTCAAGAATTTGGCATACATAAGATTATGGATATCGAACGTTATAGCAGTTTGAAGACATTAATACGTGTTACAGCCTATGTAATAAGATTTATACAAAACTGTAAGTTAGCACGGAGTGATAGAACATTGTCGGAATTAACCGTTAATGAAATACAGCATGCTACATTGACATGGATACAAACGGTTCAGAAATCAGAATATCATGAAGTGTTTAATTATTTCAACAAATCTGTGACAGTTAAGCCGTCTATTGTAAGACAATTGAACTTGTACTTTGGTGAAGAAAATGCACTTCGTTGCATTTGCCGCGGGAGAATTCAACATGCACCTTTGGAGGAATCAGCTAAACATCCATACTTGTTACCTCCGTTACATAGACTCACTTCACTCATTATTATGGATGCTCATATCAATCATTTACATGAAGGCGTCAACTCTACCGTAACACACTTGCGACAAGTATACTGGATACCTCGAATTCGTCAACGAGTCAAAGTTATTCTTAGAAAATGCGTTAACTGTCGGAAAGTAACAGGGCATGCTTACCAACAACCTGATCCACCGCCACTGCCCAAAGAGAGGTTACACGAGGATATACCGTTTACTGTTACAGGCGTAGACTTTGCTGGTCCTATGTATGTGCGAAATACAGATGATACAAAATCACTTATGTTTGTTTACATGTGCGTCGACGAGAGCTGTTCATTTAGAACTTGTGAATAACTTATCAGAACCTACATTTATGTTAGCTTTCAGAAGATTCGCAAGCAGGAGATCCTTACCGAAGTTACTAATATCTGACAATGCACTAACTTTTGAAGCTGCCAGTCGAGAAATCAAACATCTTACAAACTCAAATTCAGTGCGCGAAAGTCTAAGCTCTACAGGAACAAATTGGAAATTTATTACAAAGAAAGCTCCGTGGTTTGGTGGTTTCTATGAACGGTTGATTGGGTTAACGAAAATGTGTTTAAAGAAAGTATTAGGAAGTAACTGTGTCGATTTAGAGACTTTACAAACTGTGTTAACAGAGATCGAAGCAACTCTCAATGATAGACCTCTAACGTATGTTTCATCCGATCTTACGGATCCAGAACCACTGACACCATCACATCTTTTGTATGGTCGAAAAATTACGCGACTTCCGTATCCAGCTAGTGAAAACAATGGACATTTTGAACCAATTAACTTTAACAAACGTGTTCAATTACAAAGAGACATTCTAAACCACTTTCAACAGCGATGGAAATATGAGTATTTGACCTCATTACGGGAACATCACAGAAGTGTAGGAAATAACGAACAATCGATAGCTATTGGTGATGTTGTTCAAATACATGACGAAACTTTAAGAAATTCATGGAAACTCGCCGTTGTCGAAGAACTCGTAAAAGGAGAGGATAATCTTATCAGAACTGTAAAACTTCGCACTAAAAACGGAACCACCAACCGCCCAATCTCGAAATTATACCCAATCGAAGTGAACTGTATTGAATCTGAACCGGAGGATGTTACACGACCCAAGATGTTCCGTCAGGCGAAGTCAGATGCCGTACAAAAGATTCACGAGTGGACAAAATAACTTTTCAAATTATGATCGAAATAGACTGTTCAAATTCAAAGTGATTAATTCTTTCTTTTATGATACATAGACTTTAAAGTTAAGTGATGAATTATGATTTATGTCTTCAATTTAGTCAAATTTTCATTTCATTTCTATTTATATTTCACTTTCGGCGCCCGGAGTGTCAAAGATTCACGACCTTGTTCAAACGTACCCAACGTTACTATTGTTGACGTAACGTTATTGTAACGCAAACTTGTTTGGGATCTGAATTATAGAATTGAAAGCAACACAACGTCTTTTTATTGCCTACAAAAGCGAAGTACTAACCCTAGCATCATAGCATCTTACATACTGGTATCATTGCCCACGTTGAGAATCTCTTCGTTTGGCCAGCCGACAATAGTTCATTTTCGAATTTGTGATATACCAGGGTACCCCCCTTATCCTTTTCTGACTAACTCGTACGGGTCTAGGGCATAAGTGCTATGGGCCATTTTAGAGGCAATACCAACCTCTACCACTGGTATAATGGTCAATGTGGAGAATCTCTTAGTTTGGCCAGCCGGCAATAGTTCAGTTCGAAAACGTTGTAAACCGGAATACCATATACCTCCTTTGAACCCTCTACTGACAAACTCGTACGGGTCTAGGGTATAAGTACTATAGACCATTTTAAAGGCAATAAGGACCTCTTCCTCTGGTATCATTGCCCACGTGGAGAATCTCTTCGTTTGGCCAGCCGGCAATAGTTCATTTTCGAATTTGTGATATACCAGGGTACCCCCATTATCCTTTTCTGACTAACTGGTACGGGTCTAGGGCATAAGTGCTATGGGCCATTTTAGAGGCAATACCAACCTCTACCTCTGGTATAATGGCCGATGTGGAGAATCCCTTAGTTTGGCCAGCCGGCAATAGTTCAGTTCGAATTCGTTGTATTAGGGATACTATATCCCCCCTTTGAACCCTCTACTGACAAACTCGTACAGGTCTAGGGTATAAGTACTCTGGGCCATTTTAAAGGCAATTAATACCTCTTCCTCTGGTATCATTGCCCACGTGGAGAATCTCTTCGTTTGGCCAGCCGGCAATAGTTCATTTTCGAATTTGTGATATACCAGGGTACCCCCCTTATCCTTTTCTGACTAACTCGCACGGGTCTAGGGCATAAGTGCTATGGGCCATTTTAGAGGCAATACCAACCTCTACCTCTGGTATAATGGTCGATGTGGAGAATCTCTTAGTTTGGCCAGCCGGCAATAGTTCAGTTCGCATTTGTTGTATCCGGGATACCATATCCCCCCTTTGAACCCTCTACTGACAAATTCGTACGGGTCAAGGGTATAAGTGCTCTGGGCCATTTAAAAGGCAATAAGTACTTCTTCCTCTGGTATCATTGCCCACGTGGAGAATCTCTTCGTTTGGCCAACCGGCAATAGTTCGTTTTCGAATTTGTGATATACCAGGTTACCCCCCTTATCCTTTTCTGACTAACTCGTACGGGTCTAGGGCATAAGTGCTATGGGCCATTTTAGAGGCAATACCAACCTCTACCTCTGGTATAATGGTCCATGTGGTGAATCTCTTAATTTGGCCAGCCGGCAATAGTTCAGTTCGAATTCGTTGTATCCGGGATACCATATCCCCCCCTTTGAACCCTCTACTGACAAACTCGTACGGGTCTAGGGTATAAGTCCTATGGGCCATTTTAAAGGCAATAAGTACCTCTTCCTCTGGTATCATTGCCCACGTGGAGAATCTCTTCGTTTGGTCAGCCGGCAATAGTTCATTTTCGAATTTGTGATATACCAGGGTACCCCCTTATCCTTTTCTGACTAACTCGTACGGGTCTAGGACATAAGTGCTATGAGCCATTTTAGAGGCAATACCAACCTCTACCTCTGGTATAATGGTCGATGTGGAGAATCTCTTAGTTTGGCCAGCCGGCAATAGTTCAGTTCGAATTCGTTGTATCCGGGATACCATATCCCCCCTTTGAACCCTCTACTGACAAACTCGTACGGGTCTAGGGTATAAGTGCTATGGGCCATTTTAAAGGCAATAAATACCTCTTCCTCTGGTATCATTGCCCACGTGGAGAATCTCTTCGTTTGGCCAGCCGACAATAGTTCATTTTCGAATTTGTGATATACCAGGGTAGCCCCCTTATCCTTTTCTGACTAACTCGTACGGGTCAAGGGCATAAGTGCTGTGGGCCATTTCAGAGACAATACCAACCTCTACCTCTGGTGTAATGGCCGATGTGGAGAATCTCTTAGTTTGGCCAGCCGGCAATAGTTCAGTTCGAATTCGTTGTATCCGGGATACCATATCCCCCCTTTGAACCCTCTACTGACAAACTTGTACGGGTCTAGGGTATAAGTGCTAAGAGCCATTTTAAAGGCAATAAGTACCTCTTCCTCTGGTATCATTGCCCACGTGGAGAATCTCTTCGTTTGACCAGCCGTCAATAGTTCATTTTCGAATTTGTGATATACCAGGGTACCCCCCTTATCCTTTTCTGACTAACTCGTACGGGTCTAGGGCATAAGTGCTATGGGCCATTTTAGAGGCAATACCAACCTCTACCTCTGGTATAATGGTCGATGTGGAGAATCTCTTAGTTTGGCCAGCCGGCAATAGTTCAGTTCGAATTCGTTGTATCCGGGATACCATATCCCCCCTTTGAACCCTCTACTGACAAACTCGTACGGGTCTAGGGTATAAGTGCTATGGGCCATTTTGAAGGCAATAAGTACCTCTTCCTCTGGTATCATTGCCCACATGGAAAATCTCTTCGTTTGGCCAGCCGGCAATAGTTCATTTTCGAATTTGTGATATACCAGGGTACCCCCCTTATCCTTTTCTGACTAACTCGTACGGGTCTTGGGCATAAGTGCTATGAGCCATTTTAGAGGCAATACCAACCTCTACCTCTGGTATAATGGCCGATGTGGAAAATCTCTTAGTTTGGCCAGCCGGCAATAGTTCAGTTCGAATTCGTTGTATCCTGGATACCATATCCCCCCTTTGAACCCTCTACTGACAAACTCGTACGGGTCTAGGGTATAAGTCCTATGGGCCATTTTAAAGGCAATAAGTACCTCTTCCTCTGGTGTCATTGCCCACGTGGAGAATCTCTTCGTTTGGCCAGCCGGCAATAGTTCATTTTCGAATTTGTGATATACCAGGGTACCCCCCTTATCCTTTTCTGACTAACTCGTACGGGTCTAGGGCATAAGTGCTATGGGCCATTTTAGAGGCAATACCAACCTCTACCTCTGGTATAATGGCCGATGTGGAGAATCTCTTAGTTTGGCCAGACGGCAATAGTTCATTTTCGAATTCGTTGTATCCGGGATACCATATCCCCCCTTTGAACCCTCTACTGACAAACTCGTACGGGTCTAGGGAATAAGTGCTATGAGCCATTTTAAAGGCAATAAGTACCTCTTCCTCTGGTATCATTGCCCACGTGGAGAATCTCTTCGTTTGGCCAGCCGGCAATAGTTCATTTTCGAATTTGTGATATACCAGGGTACCCCCTTTATCCTTTCTTGACTAACTCGTACGGGTCTAGGGTATAAGTGCTATAGGCTATTTTGAAGGCAATAAGTACCTCTTCCTCTGGTATCATTATCCACGTGGGGAATCTCTTCGTTTGGCCAGCCGGCAATAGTTCATTTTCGAATTTGTGATATACCAGGGTACCCCCCTTATCCTTTTCTGACTAACTCGTACGGGTCTCGGGCATAAGTGCTATGGGCCATTTTAGAGGCAATACCAACCTCTACCTCTGGTATAATGGCCGATGTGGAGAATCTCTTAGTTTGGCCAGCCGGCAATAGTTCATTTTCGAATTCGTTGTATCCGGGATACCATATCCCCCATTTGAACCCTCTACTGACAAACTCGTACGGGTCTAGGGTATAAGTGCTATGGGCCATTTTGAAGGCAATAAATACCTCTTCCTCTGGTATCATTATCCACGTGGGGAATCTCTTCGTTTGGCCAGCCGGCAATAGTTCATTTTCGAATTTGTGATATACCAGGGTAGCCCCCTTATCCTTTTCTGACTAATTCGTACAGGTCTAGGGCATAAGTGCTATGGGCCATTTTAGAGGCAATACCAACCTCTACCTCTGGTATAATGGCCGATGTGGAGAATCTCTTAGTTTGGCCAGCCGGCAATAGTTCAGTTCGAATTCGTTGTATCCGGGATACCATATCCCCCCCTTTGAACCCTCTACTGACAAACACGTACGGGTCTAGGGTACAAGTGCTATAGGCCATTTTAAAGGCAATAAGTACCTCTTTCTCTGGTATCATTGCCCACGTGGAGAATCTCTCGTTTGGCCAGCCGGCAATAGTTCATTTTGGAATTTGTGATATACCAGGGTACCCCCCTTATCCTTTTCTGACTAATTCGTACGGGTCTAGGGCATAAGTGCTCTGAGCCATTTTATAGACAATACCAACCTCTACCTCTGGTATGATGGTCGATGTGGAGAATCTCTTAGTTTGGCCAGCCGGCAATAGTTCAGTTCGAATTCGTTGTAAACCGGAATACCATATCTCCCCTTTAAGGCTTCTACTGACAAACTCGTACGGGTCTAGGGTACAAGTGCTATGAGCAATTTTAAAGGTAATAAGTACCTCTTCCTCTGGTATCATTGCCCACATGGAAAATCTCTTCGTTTGGCCAGCCGGCAATAGTTCATTTTCGAATTTGTGATATACCAGGGTACCCCCCTTATCCTTTTCTGACTAACTCGTACGGGTCTTGGGCATAAGTGCTATGAGCTATTTTAGAGGCAATACCAACCTCTACCTCTGGTATAATGGCCGATGTGGAAAATCTCTTAGTTTGGCCAGCCGGCAATAGTTCAGTTCGAATTCGTTGTAACCGGGATACCATATCCCCCCTTTGAACCCTCTACTGACAAACTCGTACGGGTCTAGGGTATAAGTCCTATGGGCCATTTTAAAGGCAATAAGTACCTCTTCCTCTGGTGTCATTGCCCACGTGGAGAATCTCTTCGTTTGGCCAGCCGGCAATAGTTCATTTTCGAATTTGTGATATACCAGGGTACCCCCCTTATCCTTTTCTGACTAACTCGTACGGGTCTAGGGCATAAGTGCTATGGGCCATTTTAGAGGCAATACCAACCTCTACCTCTGGTATAATGGCCGATGTGGAGAATCTCTTAGTTTGGCCAGCCGGCAATAGTTCATTTTCGAATTCGTTGTATCCGGGATACCATATCCCCCCTTTGAACCCTCTACTGACAAACTCGTACGGGTCTAGGGTATAAGTGCTATGGGCCATTTTGAAGGCAATAAGTACCTCTTCCTCTGGTATCATTATCCACGTGGGGAATCTCTTCGTTTGGCCAGCCGGCAATAGTTCATTTTCGAATTTGTGATATACCAGGGTACCCCCTTTATCCTTTCCTGACTAACTCGTACGGGTCTAGGGTATAAGTGCTATAGGCTATTTTGAAGGCAATAAGTACCTCTTCCTCTGGTATCATTATCCACGTGGGGAATCTCTTCGTTTGGCCAGCCGGCAATAGTTCATTTTCGAATTTGTGATATACCAGGGTACCCCCCTTATCCTTTTCTGACTAACTCGTACGGGTCTCGGGCATAAGTGCTATGGGCCATTTTAGAGGCAATACCAACCTCTACCTCTGGTATAATGGCCGATGTGGAGAATCTCTTAGTTTGGCCAGCCGGCAATAGTTCATTTTCGAATTCGTTGTATCCGGGATACCATATCCCCCATTTGAACCCTCTACTGACAAACTCGTACGGGTCTAGGGTATAAGTGCTATGGGCCATTTTGAAGGCAATAAATACCTCTTCCTCTGGTATCATTATCCACGTGGGGAATCTCTTCGTTTGGCCAGCCGGCAATAGTTCATTTTCGAATTTGTGATATACCAGGGTAGCCCCCTTATCCTTTTCTGACTAATTCGTACAGGTCTAGGGCATAAGTGCTATGGGCCATTTTAGAGGCAATACCAACCTCTACCTCTGGTATAATGGCCGATGTGGAGAATCTCTTAGTTTGGCCAGCCGGCAATAGTTCAGTTCGAATTCGTTGTATCCGGGATACCATATCCCCCCCTTTGAACCCTCTACTGACAAACACGTACGGGTCTAGGGTACAAGTGCTATAGGCCATTTTAAAGGCAATAAGTACCTCTTTCTCTGGTATCATTGCCCACGTGGAGAATCTCTCGTTTGGCCAGCCGGCAATAGTTCATTTTGGAATTTGTGATATACCAGGGTACCCCCCTTATCCTTTTCTGACTAATTCGTACGGGTCTAGGGCATAAGTGCTCTGAGCCATTTTATAGACAATACCAACCTCTACCTCTGGTATGATGGTCGATGTGGAGAATCTCTTAGTTTGGCCAGCCGGCAATAGTTCAGTTCGAATTCGTTGTAAACCGGAATACCATATCTCCCCTTTTAGGCTTCTACTGACAAACTCGTACGGGTCTAGGGTACAAGTGCTATGAGCAATTTTAAAGGTAATAAGTACCTCTTCCTCTGGTATCATTGCCCACATGGAAAATCTCTTCGTTTGGCCAGCCGGCAATAGTTCATTTTCGAATTTGTGATATACCAGGGTACCCCCCTTATCCTTTTCTGACTAACTCGTACGGGTCTTGGGCATAAGTGCTATGAGCTATTTTAGAGGCAATACCAACCTCTACCTCTGGTATAATGGCCGATGTGGAAAATCTCTTAGTTTGGCCAGCCGGCAATAGTTCAGTTCGAATTCGTTGTAACCGGGATACCATATCCCCCCTTTGAACCCTCTACTGACAAACTCGTACGGGTCTAGGGTATAAGTCCTATGGGCCATTTTAAAGGCAATAAGTACCTCTTCCTCTGGTGTCATTGCCCACGTGGAGAATCTCTTCGTTTGGCCAGCCGGCAATAGTTCATTTTCGAATTTGTGATATACCAGGGTACCCCCCTTATCCTTTTCTGACTAACTCGTACGGGTCTAGGGCATAAGTGCTATGGGCCATTTTAGAGGCAATACCAACCTCTACCTCTGGTATAATGGCCGATGTGGAGAATCTCTTAGTTTGGCCAGCCGGCAATAGTTCATTTTCGAATTCGTTGTATCCGGGATACCATATCCCCCCTTTGAACCCTCTACTGACAAACTCGTACGGGTCTAGGGTATAAGTGCTATGGGCCATTTTGAAGGCAATAAGTACCTCTTCCTCTGGTATCATTATCCACGTGGGGAATCTCTTCGTTTGGCCAGCCGGCAATAGTTCATTTTCGAATTTGTGATATACCAGGGTAGCCCCCTTATCCTTTTCTGACTAACTCGTACGGGTCTAGGGCATAAGTGCTATGGGCCATTTTAAAGGCAATACCAACCTCTACCTCTGGTATAATGGCCGATGTGGAGAATCTCTTAGTTTGGCCAGCCGGCAATAGTTCAGTTCAAATTCGTTGTATCCGGGATACCATATCCTCCCTTTGAACCCACTACTGACAAACTCGTACGGGTCTAGGGTATAAGTGCTATGGGCCATTTTAAAGGCAATAAGTACCTCTTCCTCTGGTATCATTGCCCACGTGGAGAATCTCTTCGTTTGGCCAGCCGGCAATAGTTCATTTTCGAATTTGTGATATACCAGGGTACCCCCCTTATCCTTTTCTGACTAACTCGTACGGGTCTCGGGCATAAGTGCTATGGGCCATTTTAGAGGCAATACCAACCTCTACCTCTGGTATAATGGCCGATGTGGAGAATCTCTTAGTTTGGCCAGCCGGCAATAGTTCATTTTCGAATTCGTTGTATCCGGGATACCATATCCCCCATTTGAACCCTCTACTGACAAACTCGTACGGGTCTAGGGTATAAGTGCTATGGGCCATTTTGAAGGCAATAAATTCCTCTTCCTCTGGTATCATTATCCACGTGGGGAATCTCTTCGTTTGGCCAGCCGGCAATAGTTCATTTTCGAATTTGTGATATACCAGGGTAGCCCCCTTATCCTTTTCTGACTAATTCGTACGGGTCTAGGGCATAAGTGCTATGGGCCATTTTAGAGGCAATACCAACCTCTACCTCTGGTATAATGGCCGATGTGGAGAATCTCTTAGTTTGGCCAGCCGGCAATAGTTCAGTTCGAATTCGTTGTATCCGGGATACCATATCCCCCCTTTGAACCCTCTACTGACAAACTCGTACGGGTCTAGGGTACAAGTGCTATAAGCCATTTTAAAGGCAATAAGTACCTCTTTCTCTGGTATCATTGCCCACGTGGAGAATCTCTCGTTTGGCCAGCCGGCAATAGTTCATTTTGGAATTTGTGATATACCAGGGTACCCCCCTTATCCTTTTCTGACTAATTCGTACGGGTCTAGGGCATAAGTGCTCTGAGCCATTTTATAGACAATACCAACCTCTACCTCTGGTATGATGGTCGATGTGGAGAATCTCTTAGTTTGGCCAGCCGGCAATAGTTCAGTTCGAATTCGTTGTAAACCGGAATACCATATCTCCCCTTTTAGCCTTCTACTGACAAACTCGTACGGGTCTAGGGTACAAGTGCTATGAGCAATTTTAAAGGTAATAAGTACCTCTTCCTCTGGTATCATTGCCCACGTGGAGAATATCTTCGTTTGACCAGCCGGCAATAGTTCATTTTCGAATTTGTGATATACCAGGGTACCCCCCTTATCCTTTCCTGACTAACTCGTACGGGTCTAGGGCATAAGTGCTATGAGCCATTTTATAGGCAATACCAACCTCTACCTCTGGTATGATGGTTGATGTGGAGAATCTCTTAGTTTGGCCAGCCGGCAATAGTTCAGTTCGAATTCGTTGTAAACCGGAATACCATATCCCCCCTTTTAACCTTCTACTGACAAACTCGTACGGGTCTAGGGTACAAGTGCTTTGGGCCATTTTAAAGGCAATAAGTACCTCTTCCTCTGGTATCATTGCCCACGTGGAGAATCTCTTCGTTTGGCCAGCCGGCAATAGTTCATTTTAGAATTTGTGATATACCAGGGTACCCCCCTTATCCTTTCCTGACTAACTCGTACGGGTCTAGGGCATAAGTGCTATAAGCCATTTTATAGGCAATACCAACCTCTACCTCTGGTATGATGGTTGATGTGGAGAATCTCTTAGTTTGACCAGCCGGCAATAGTTCAGTTCGAATTCGTTGTAAACCGGAATACCATATCCCCCCTTTTAACCCTCTACTGACAAACTCGTACGGGTCTAGGGTACAAGTGCTAAGAGCCATTTTAAAGGCAATAAGTACCTCTTCCTCTGGTATTATTGCCCACGTGGAGAATCTCTTCGTTTTGCCAGCCGGCAATAGTTCATTTTCGAATTTGTGATATACCAGGGTACCCCCCCCCCCCTTATCCTTTCCTGACTAACTCGGACGGGTTTAGGGCATAAGTGCTATGGGCCATTTTAAAGGCAATGATATAAATTGTTAATGTTAAGATTAATGACTGAGATTGGTCTCCGTAATTTTGAAGAATTATATGTCATTGAAATAGTACTTGACAGTTTTTATTTTTCTGTTGTTTTTATTTCTGCAATTAACTATGTTTCTATTTTTTCTGATCTGTTTAAATAGAAAATACTGTCTGTATTGTATGTTTTAGTTTCATGATTGGACAACGAACAACGAACAAATTATGGAATGCCCATATGACCATCAATTCTCTGTAATTCCTAAATTTCTATACTAGTATTCAATCATTTTTTTTATTTATTGTAGCTTACAATCACAAAATTTTAATAAGAACTGTTTTTTACTTTATTTGTTTGTTGTAATGTCCCATTAAATTTCTATATTTAATTATATTTATTTCAACTTGTTATTGCTTCAGTTTACATTATTTCTCTTATCACAGAATGTTAAAAGACCATTACTTTGTTTTATATTGATGGAAGCATTTGCATTGTTTTTATTACATTTACAATGTTATTTAAAGACGCAGACCTAGAAGTCCT
>NC_092348.1:36388735-36487683 GCF_963676685.1 Mytilus edulis
ACTGTACTACATGAGCATGGCTTTGGAATGGGCATTGGCACATCATCTTCGCTAGCCAAGGGTTACGATCCACTCCCGCTCTCTCCGTGGAGAGAGCGGGAGTGGATCGTAACCCTTGGCTAGCGAAGATGTGGCACATAAACAATGTGCTGGCCATACACTCAACCCTCAAAAATGAACCCAACCGAGGACAGCACAACGCATGAAAAAAAACCTGTAAAATATCAGTTACAATTGGCTTCCCTAAAAATGTTGGTACGGTGCACAATAAACGGTAGTTTATAGACAGACTTGTCGACATATAGACAGGCCTGCAATTGAGAATGTAGAATGACTAGAGGACACAAAGAAAGACAGATTTAATAGTTGACACATATACAGACTGATAGACCTGTAGACATACTTGTGTTATTGCAAAAGAACTAAAATTTTGTCTAAATAAACCTATTTCTAACACTGTCCGGTTAAATTTCAGACGTGTATATAAGTACATGTAGAGAAATCTATAATATAGGGGGAAAGTTTGGCATGGGGGAAAAGTTACTATATGTATACGTATTGTCAAATTTCCGCGGGGGAAGAATGGCAATGATCCAAAATTTCCCCGGGGGAAATATTGGCTCATGCCAGTCTTTCCCCCGGGGGAAAAACTGGCATGGGGGAAGAATGGCTATATAACACCGGCTCTTTTTATGTTGTAGTGTAAACGCACTGGATCAAATAAGATCGATCTCGATCGATCTTGCTTGTGCAATATAAACGCAAACTGCTCTTTTTTTTAAAGATCGATTCAAATAAGGATCTTAAACAGTAATTTGATATAACCGTTTGCTCGCAACAGAAGCAGGATACCAGGAGATTATACGTATAATAGTATCGCTCCGTGTTATCCACACATCTTTATAAGTATAAAAGTACAGGTAAAGTCACTTACTTTCGTATAATCTCCAGTTATAAAAGCTACTTCAATACCACTATATATAGTCAGTATAGTTAGCATTTTCTGTGGTCTAGAATGCCACCAATGTCTAAATGTAGACATTACTACTGATAGTGATATTTTTCTTTTTGTTTCATTGTTGCGTACGTCTAGATTTATGTTATCCAAAAATGTTGCTATAACAACAAACGCCAGGAATGCACAACCAAAATAAATACTACAGAGCATGTAAACCTGTAGAAAATGAATATAGAAATTAATTAAATGAAGTTGTCCTAATCTAGATTAGGAAAAAAAATACAATTATTTTCATGCACATAAACAGCATCAACGATATGTATATTAAGTGTAGAGAAACGGGAAATTCAACCAAGCTTGAGGTTTCAAGTTAATTCATATATATATTTGTTGTAATTTCTGTGTGTTAAGCGTTGTCTGCTTTATATGCTTTTTATGTTAGCTTTCACTAGTTTTCCAATATCTTTATCAAGTAAGGATGCAAAATGTAAAATCTCATAAATACCAAACTCCGAGGAACATTCAAAACGGAATGTCGCTAATCAAATGGAAAAATCAAAAGCTCAAACACATCACACGAATGGATAACAACTATCAATTCCTGACTTGGTACAGGCATTTTCTTATAAAGATAATAGTGGATCAAACCTAGTGTTATAACTTTATTGTTATAGTAACGTATATGCATGATCGGAAAGTACACTCATGGTAAAATATGAAAAACAACGACAAATTTCGATCTACCAACACTAAAAACACATGCATAAAATTTAATTTGGCCTTAACATACTTGCAGCTATCAAAAACAGTTACCTTTGTATCACTAGGCCTGGCCAAATTAGAGCTATTTGTTGGTAATTTCGGATCGAAATAAGCTCCACATAGATGCAAATCAATTTGAGTATCATTACTGGATTTTGTTTTAAAAACAGTTGATGAAATCAAATTTCCCCAAATCTGACCTAAAATTGAGAAACCGGCAATATAATGTCATGATTCATACATCTCGAGCGAAATAATATTCTAGTATTTTTTTTGTTGTTTTTTGTTATTTTATTTTACATTAAATGAAGTACTGGAACACAATTTGCATGTATATGGATGACCGTCGGCAAGAATCGTCACTTTATGTATAAATTGCCGCACGAAGCTTTCAAAAGCCCTGCTTTCATCAAGGTATATTATAATATGAAGTACTAGTTATTTTTTTTACATATCTTTATATAAAAAAACGAATTCAAACATATAAATCTTTGAAATCAAAAACTTTAAAATCTCGTATTCCAAAGATTATTAAAATTGAATTTAGCAATCCCGGAACTTCTCCAACTCCGGCAAGAACCATCTTGATAAATCGGAGCGCCTGTTTCATGCATGAGAAGTATGAATTGTCAGCCACGTTTGGTCTTAACTGGAACGTCAAATCTGGTGCCTCGTGAATGGAGACTTATGTGACTTGTTGAAAGCCAAATTGTTTCCTCTATATCCAGCCTTCCCGCATTTTCCAGTGGCATACCAACTTTGACACTCATCTTCATTCCGGTCTAGTCCCTTCCAAAACCTATGTAAATTGTTAATTTGTTCTTGTCCTAAATATGCATTAAACCGTTGCAAATGTATACTAAGTTTTCGTGTGAAAGAAAAAAAACAAAAAACTTTTTTGCACTTGTCCTAAGTCAGGAATCTGATGTACAGTAGTTGTCGTTTGTTTATGTAATTTATACGTGTTTCTCGTTTCTCGTCTTTTTATCTTATATAGATTAGGTCGTTGGTTTTCTCGTTTGAATGGTTTTACACCAGTAATTTGGGGGCCCTTTATAGCTTGTTGTTCGGTGTGAGCCAAGGCTCCGGCGTGTTGAAGGCCGTACATTGACCTATAATGGTTTATTTTTTAATTTTTTTATTAAATTGTTATTTGGATGGAGAGTTGTCTCATTGGCACTCATACCACATGTTCCTATATCTATTTAAATTATGCTTCGTATTACATACACATGTTTTTGTAAATAAAATTATTTAAATAAAAAATATATTCTAAGTATGTACTCCTCTGAGGAGCCAAAAAAAATTCTAGAATTAAACTTTTTTTCTAAACCTGTTTTTTGGGTTTATATGACTGTAAAAAAATAATTGGTGAAGAAAAAAGCATAGGGTGGTGCGCTTCTTTTTTTGCTACGGCCCTTTGAAAGTACCCAATTTTGATGATTTTCCCATTTGTCTTCGATTTTTACCCATTTTTTTACTATTATCGTGAGAAAAAATCACAGTTCCACAATTAAACTTTTCTTCATACTCCCAATAAAGGTGAAGTTAACCAATCTGAATAAATTCAACTAAAAAAAAAAGCTATAGGTAGGTGTTAATGAAATAAGTTTTATCATATGTTGATGCTTTTTCCTGTCAAATTTACCATGTTGTCAATTTTGTAAATTTGGGATTTTTCTCTGTTTAAAGACCAAAGTGCATATCATTTCAACTTCCATGTTATAAATGATCGAAAAATATACATATCTAAGAAATTTGAAAAGAAAAAGTTTATGTTTCTGGTAAAATCATTTTTTGTACCCCTCACCCATTCTTTCTCAAAATTTCAGCTAAAGAGACTGACTTGATTGATCGTAAAATTTGAAAATTTCATTACTCAAAAACTACGTATTGGAAATACACAATTCTTTCACAGAGTTAAGTTTGATTATGATTATTATCAAATGCATTGCTATTTTAATGTCAGAAGAATACATCCTTTAGTACTCACTTGTTTGGAAAAACATAAAGAAAAAACCAAAAAAGGTATTTGTGACGTCATCAGTTGTTCTTTTTGTCAATTCAGCATACCACACGGCTACCTGAGTTAAGTATGTACTTGTAGCCGACCACAATGTTGATGCTCCAATGCCGATTATTATTGATGCTGGCACTATTGTTCCCCATACAGCAAGGAAATTAGCTCCCATGTATACTACGTAACACACCATAGATAAAGCTATCGTCCACTTACATCCGAGATTTCCAATAACAAACGAAGGAAGAAACAAACAAGAAAGAACACCGGCGCAATAAATCACTGACAATCCCACCGTTCCTAATCCATCTTCTTTATTTAACGTACTTTGGAGATTAGATAATGAATTAAAAGATGTGAAAAGAAGTAAAAATCCTGTGCTTATTATCACTAAGTTTTTAGATGTAGTGAAAGTTGACATATGAGACTTCGAGGAAAGCATATCTTCTTTGTTATCGGGATCGATATTTTGTGTATTCATGTCATTGTGGTACTGCTCTGAAAACCAAAAAGTAAACAAAAGTAAATCAATATTATAGCTTCATGTATGTAAACAATAAAATCCAATCAAACATAAAATTATGCATTCTTTCAAATGAAAAACAACATAATGGTAAATCTTTAAAAATGACAACATTATCATAAAAAAAATATATGTTTGGATACAGGATATTATATTTTTTTCTTAAATTCAATTCAATTTTTCCAGAAAGAGGCATTGAAAATTACATTTTTTCAATAGATTTTGATTTATGTATTCGCTCCGTTCTAATGTATTAGTTCAGAAAAGAAAGAAAAAACGTTATAAATTACATGCGTCCGAAGCACTTTACTGTTTTTTCCCGTCATCTGGAAAGATCAAAATCGTTGAAAGCCAAAGATAAGAACCGAAACATTTGAAGAGATGTATGATAAAAATACCCCCCCCCCCCCCCCATTAATAGCCAAATCCATCTAAGGTAAACTTTCCTTGCGGGAGATGAAACCTTTGTTTCTTTGTAACTTCTAAACTTATAAACGGACAATTTTAGAATGGCTTGTTTTTAATCATGTCAATACTAAAGTACTGACTACTGAGCTGATTATATATACCATGTTTGGGGACTTTAAGGAAGTTCACTGCTCAGTTTCAAAATAAATCACTTTCCATAACACTAGTATATGTTGATAGGGGATTAGTTGAGGAATCAAAAAAGCAAAAAAATATATAGGGGTCAATGTGCTTGTTTTCGAGATATTAGCCATTGGAATTCTGGTGGGAAAATGTTCTCTCTTGATTTTTCATAGCTTTATCATTGACCAGTTAAAGTTCTCAAAAACTATCAAAAAATAAATAAGATTTTATAAGACTTTTATAGATGTCTTATACTTATACATGTAAAAGATTTATAAAAAGAAAAATGGAGTCCATGGGTAAAATTTGTTAAGGCCTTCAAATGGATAAAACCAGAGCATTTCGAAAATCGGAAAAAAAATCCAAAATATCCTTAAATCTTCAAACTGGGCTTGGGTATAGACCAAGTGCTGTACACTTTATAAATTTCATGCATGAGAAGCGCTTTTCTGAATTTTCATCCATCAAAGGTGAGGGTAAAAAAAATATAAAAAAAAACAAATGAAAAATAATCTAGCAAAAGCAACCTACTACAAACATTTTCGTGTCCTTTTGCAATGTCACAATCATCAAAGTATTGTCCGCATAGTTCACATTTGTACTGTGTACTAATATCAGTATATTCTTTCTCCATATCACTTTATTATATACCTAAAATATATAAATTAAATGTGTAATGCAAACTCTAGAAAGAAAATAATAATATATTTTATTTTCCTTTCCAATATTAGGGTTTTTTTTTAATTGGTAAGCAAGATACTACATGTAGGAAGCGTCTTTGGTCCACTTTATCATTTTATTCGGATACTTGCGGATATCTTCTCAAAGTTCAACGGAAACCTAAGAAAAGAACCTGGATAGAACCAATAAGTTGGGTTGCTATAACCAAAAAATCCGGATGTTGAACCAGTTACCATGGTTTCGAACCAAAGAACCCATATAGAACCAAGGTTTTGAGCAGAGTGCCTGGATAGAACCTAATTGAATTCGGAAATTTTATGTTTTTTTTTATACCTCTCCATCACACATAATATGTCTGCACACTTATTAGGTCTGCTCTGTCTCACATACCTCACACATAAACTGTCGTCCTCTCGCATACACTCCCCTCTCTCACATACTCTTCTCTCAAACACTCTCTCTTTTCTCTCAAACACTCTCTCTCCTCGCACCTCTCTCTCTCTCTCTCTCTCTCCTCTCCCACCTTCCTCTCTCTTTCTCTCCCCACTCTCTCTCCTCTCACACACACTCTCTCTTTTCTCTCAAACACTCTCTTCTCACACACCTCTCTCTCTCTCTCCTCTCACACACCTCTCTTTCTCTCCCCACTCTCTCCTCTCTCGCACACTCTCCTCCTCTCACACACACTCTCTCTTTTCTCTAAAACACTCTCTCTCCTCACACACCTCTCTCTCTCCTCTCACACACCTCTCTCCTCTCTTCTTTCACACACACTTTCTCTCTCTCTTATCACATACTCTCGCTCTGCTATTTCACACACAAAGTAACCTTTAACTAAAGTAACCTTTAACCCAACCCTAATTTTTAGCCCTACTCTTAACCCTTTTGACCCTTAACCAACGTCTTCGTCATACCCTTATCCCTCTCAACCATTCGCATACCAACCCGTAAATACCCTTAATTATGTTTTCCCATAACTATACCAACACATATTCATACTTTCCCGTAACCCCCTAACTCGTAACCTATAATCCATAACCCGAACTCTTCCTACCAACAACAACAAAAAAAAAACCGTCATTTTCCCTACCCTACACGACACTTAACCAGAACTCTTACTCCTATACATGACCCAAACTCCTCTCCCAAGTGAATGCTATGGCAAAGATCCAAAATGGCTATGACAGTATAGAGGTCTACTCCGTAAAGTCTGTGGACACCACAGTCCATCGGTGAGGACGCCACTGTCTACCATAGTGTGGGAAAGATTGGTACTTTTTTTATATTTCAAACATTTTATTAATAATAGATACTTATATTGAATACAATCAATAGTTAAAATCATATATCACAGATAGTACGATTGTAACTCAATAATAAATAAATCCGAAAATTACTGAAAATTATTTACTTTTAGATATAAATCAAATTACCGAAAACAAATTTATAAAATTAATTTTCAAAAAACCCCAATTTTGATACTGAAAACCCCCCAATTTATAAATAAACAACAAAGTGTTTTTAAATTCCTTTTACAAATCTAGATATAAACTTTCCTTTAAATAATTTACCTTTATAATTAAAACAAGCTATTGTAAACTAGTATTATATTTAAATTTAACTATAAATAAATATCGTCCGTTAAATTTTACCTATAATGTTTACCTTTAACAAAATCAAAATACACAATACATAGTGATTACATTTAACATCAAAATCAATATCGTACACACACAACCCACTAAAGTCCATAATGCATTGTCATGTGTGCTACGACAATAACTTTTACCTTTAAATTTTTGAACTGAACTGTTTTAAATTCTACATGTAATAAATACATGTCAAATTCCATGTTACTTTAAACTTTAAATGAGACCGTCAACTTCTAATTTATAATTAAAATAATTTGAGTTTACTACAATATCAAAATCTGCCTGTAAACTGTCTAATATTAACTGTTTATGCTTATGTCTGTCCGGTTCTTTACCAATTATATCCCGCAATT
Organism: Mytilus edulis; assembly: GCF_963676685.1. NCBI lineage: Eukaryota > Metazoa > Mollusca > Bivalvia > Mytilida > Mytilidae > Mytilus > Mytilus edulis. The sequence continues at coordinate 36,396,276 of NC_092348.1, forward strand.
CCTTATCACTGATTATATACGTGGTTATCATATTCTGGTCACTTACGCGACCTAATGCCGGTTTAGGTTTCCCTTCTACAGTATTAATTAAACACAGTTGGTATGTTTCCTTTTTAACTTCAGTCACTTTTCGCTTTTTACCACCAATAACGTTAAACTGTACTTCTCCAGAAAGATCGTCTGGATCTGCCGCGATATCGGACCATGCCTTGGAAACGGGCGAGGACTTTTCGGTATCTACGGTCTCCTTTGTCGTATCCACGGTCTCCTGTGTCGTCTCCTGTGTAACGGGGGAAGTATCCTGTGTATGTTCTGTCTCCATGTCTAACGGTGTATCATCACTAATGTCACTGTTTTGAGTCTCCGGAACCGAGACTACTTCCAACGAAACTGTTGCCTTTTTGCCTGACCGTGACGGACAGTTCTTACGAATGTGTCCCACGGTTCTACACTTGAGGAATAACGGTGCCCTACCCACTACGGTAAGTAAACAGTCTTTACCTGCTATACTAGTACGGTACGGTAACGATTGTACATCCTTCTCTGATATCTCCAATGTAACTTTAATGTTCCCATTAGCTAACGTTATTCCTTCGGATTTCTCCGTTTCACGTGAACAACTAACTATTTTGCCATACTGTTCTAAAAACGATTCAACTGCAGTTAACTTTAACCATACTGGAAGCCACAAAACTTTCATTAACACTGTTCTTGTGTCTGCACGGCTTACGGTAACTCTGGTATTTAACGACGTAAAGTCCGAATTTATCACTTTATCGGCAATATCTTCAGTAGTAAAGGTTGTATACCAAATACCACCAATATCCACCTTGAAAATCGCTGTCACATCATCCGGGTTAACAATGTTCTTTAATGCACGGATAATCCAAGTACGTGTGTTAACTGGCGATCCATCCGTAAACGAAAACTTCGCACTGCATCTAAGTAATCCATAATCAACTAAATCCATTTTATCACTTTCACTTTTAACTTTAACTTTTCACTCGCTTTAATCTTTGCCAAAAGGCCGAGAAGCGAGAATCCAAAATGGCTATGATAGTATAGAGGTCTACTCCGTAAAGTCTGTGGACACCACAGTCCATCGGTGAGGACGCCACTGTCTCCCATAGTGTGGGAAAGATTGGTACTCCTCCCTTAAGTTAACCTTCATTAGGTAAGAGTACAACACACTATAATACAATCTATGTTTTTTTATTGCAATTAAAATGTCATACTTCGCCGGTCTTTTAACATTTTACAATTTGCAATATATACCTGTATGAAACTAAATAATATTTCGCGGCAAGTTGATTTTAATTATATTAAAATTAATGTTCAAATTTATTCAAAAATGGTTCTCTGATAGAAACAACTCATCAAGGGGGGATTTTATTTACACTTTAAAGAAGAGTTTTGCTTAGAACCATATCTGTTTACATTATGGCGGGGTCATAGAGTAACTATATGTAAATTAAGGGTATGTAGTACAAAGTTTCCCATCGAAACACTTTTACAGGAAGATGGAGAAATGTACCACGAAATGAGAGAATTTGTCCACTTTGTAAAGCTGGTCTTGGGGATATATACCACTATTTATGTCAATGTACCAATTGTGAAGTTAAGGATTAAAGGGGGAAGTTCATACCTCCATATTATTTAAAATATCCGAATGTAAAAAAATTACTAGCCATGCTTAAATATTGTAATAGTAATGTGCTGTCTATATAAGCTGTCAATTTTTATTCAAAAGGTAGAAAAGATGCTTGTCTAATTTAAAACTTTAATAAACAAAGACTTATTTCTGACGATGTATAAGTCAACAATGTATGCTGTTTGTATTATGAACTATGTTGACGTAATTAATATTGTGTATAATATGCTCATGTTACGCAGTCTTCTGCGGCTGAGAAACTCAGTTTTCTTTAATAAACTAAACTGTAAACTATATATATGTATAAAACGAAAAATCAAAGCATATTTTTGTTTGTTCCATCATTAAGGAAAGTAAAATAATAATTCACTTTTTGCAGCCAGTTTGGTTCAGTTTGATCAAACTAAGATAAGAAAAAAAAAAAAAAAAAAAAAACCAATTTGAAACATCGCTAATGAATTGTTCACTTCGAAGTGAATAATTCGACCTGATTGAAACAATCATGTGACCAGCAATTTAACTCCTTAGGGTATGGATGGGTCAGCCATACATTTGACGTTTTCAGCTATCAAAAGGAAAAGAATGGCAGCATTGAAAGTGAAACAAAGAGAAATCTTTTGGTAGACTGATTCGATCCACAAAAACCCATTCATAATACACAGGTAACACGATGATTAAAATATTTTTTAGTCTATAATAATATGAAATCAAACAGACCTAGAAAATTTAAATTCCAATTGCAAGTTTTACCTATCTAGGTCTTTCCACTTTTCTGTGGAAAGACCTATTGTATTTCTTCTGATTATTATTTTTTTTCCCGCCACATTTTGAAATTTTTGTCGCTTGAATATTTCTTATACTGTATTGTACAGTTTATGTGCTTTTAAATTTCACCCTGCTAAGACTACAATTTTCTTTGTAAGAGTTATCTGCCTATTCACTGTTTATCAAATGTGTGCATCTCCTTCGTAACAAAAAAAGATATCGACAAAATTTCTTTTACAAATTGTTCGTTACATCCTCAGGAATTTTTGGCTAATTTGGATCGAAGCAATTTTTATAAAATTTATAAGAGTTATCTACCTGAAACTACCTTTACGTTATAAATTTGTTGGTATGTTTTTTTTAACTCATAAACCGTTAACCGTATAACCCTGGAACATTTTTATTTGAGGTACCAAGGTTCTTACTTAGAAAATGGTGTCAAGGTCAAAGGTTAAGGTCAAGTTCTAAATTTTGACTTTTCTTTGTTTTTGCATTTTCTCCAACACTTTTAAAGATTTATTTAAAGGAAAGAGTGCAAAATGTTTGCCTTATTAAAATGAAGATATTTTACATTTGGTCTGAAACAATCGATGACATCTTAAGGGAGTAAGTGCCCCTGAAATGTTTAATTATAAGGTTATTTGATTATTACTTCAACTTGGTTCACTATAAAGCCATATGACCTTTTACAAAAGCTCGGGTGATATATGACCTTGAAAAATTATAACCGGAGTAACCTTGAGAAACCGGAAGTAGCCATTTTTGCACTTTTTTCATGAAAAAGTACTCTGAATCAATAAGTTTTGTAGTTTAAATACACTAACCGGTCAAATAAGAGTAGAAGTGACTTTCGATAAACCGGAAGTGGCTAGTTATCTCCTGATTTACAGGCAAGAGTATATAGAAACTATATATTTTTGGTATCATAGTGAAAAAGGCTATCTTATGAGACTGGAAGAAACATTCACTTTACCGGAAGTAGCAAATTATCTCCTTTTGTTCACTTTAAAGCAGATCAAAACCATTTATTTATAGTATTAGTCGAAAGAAACTAGCTTCTTTTCAAAATATCTTTGATGTGGAAAGACCTTCAATTGTTCTCTGAACATTTAATTATATTTATATTTAGAATGAAATTCAAAACAGTGTGGCTGTGGCCATTGATTGACACATTAAATTCATCCATTGACTGGGACAATTTAGGTGAACGTTTGTATGTAACGACCAATGCTCACTATGTACTTTCTAAAGACACTTAAACTATGGGGTCACCAAAGGTTCTCAACACCTTAATAAAGTAATTCGAAAAATTAATCAGAAATAACACGATGTTTTGATTTATATCAATTATATAAATCAAAACATAAAGGTTATTCCTGATTAATTTTTCGAATTATTTTATAATTAAAGGCGTTAAGAAACCTTTGGTGACCCCACAGTTTAAATGTCTATCGTAGGTACGCCGTAAACAGTGGTCGTTACAGACAAACGTTCACGTAAATTGTCCCAGTCAATCATGGATGAATTTAATGTGTCAATCAATGGCCACAGCCACACTGTTTTGAATTTCATTCTATATCTGGGTACATGAATGGAGGAAGTCAGTGGAGGTCACCTCGATAGTTAATTAGATTTCGTATATACTGCAATGCAAACAATATGCTGATACATATTATTGACCCCATGCATCGTAAGTTGTTAATATTAGACTTTTAGAATTTGGATATATACATTTTAGTATGTTATAAATAAAATAAGATGTTTTTTTTTAATTTGGATAGGGCCATTTTAGTATGTTATAAATCAAATATAAGAATGTATCGGGGAACATGAACTGGACATGTCACGCCCCTTTTACTGTAAAGGTTGAGCAAACTTTCTTAAAAAAAAGGCAAAACAACACAATAATGGAATTGTAGTTAATGTACGATATGTTGACGACAGAAAAACGGTCAGAGAACGGTATACCTTAATTCGTCCATTTAAAACACAGGTTATAGTTATTGTACGACATGCTGACGACAGACAGACGATCAGACAACAATATACCAGAATTCGTCCTGTCTAAAACACAGGCGTTTTAATAAAGAAAAACGCAAAAATCTTGAATCTTTTTTTTTTTTTTAAGTTTGTCTGATGTTTGGTTGACAGTTAAAAAGTACTAATTTCTATGAAACTGTAATTATTTCCGGGGTAAAGTAATTGCAGAAAACCTAAAAAAAGAATTCTTTAATTAATAAAGTGATTTAATACACTGACCCCTGTAATTACGGGGGTGAACATGGAATGAATCCCACTTGTCTCCCTCTTTCTATTTTTTTGGTGAAGCATAACATATTTTTACTTTCCTCGACACCTGGATACCACTCGACTCTCAATTCCCTCCAACCTAACCCCACTCATTTCCAGACTTCGATTCCAGAATCGTGTCGACCTAGTGGCATCTTTGAGGGAAGGTTGTTTCGGGGGTTGGAAATATTTTTTGGACGATCAATGCATCTAAATGGGACATATGGTTGGACCTCACTATCTCCTGGGATGGGAATGATTGTCTTATTATATACAGACTGGTCTAATCGATGATGAAGGGGTATTTCATAATTTTAATAAATTAAATGATATGTTAATTGAACTGGAGAGAAACATATTGCGACTGACATTTGAAACCTTTCTATCATTATTTAAAGCATGTTTAATATAGAATTAATCATTTAATATAAATACCATGATGGGGAACTTGGTCGGTTCTCGAATTGAGGGGTGTAATCGTCTGCACCGGTCAGATGACTTTTCGAAAATGTTCACAGAACTGGAGAGAAGCTATTGCGACTTGATGAAGAGCTAAGTCGATTCTCGAATTGAGGGGTGTAATGTGTGCGAAGCGTCTTCAACGGTTAATAAAGGAAAATTTTGTAAATTTTTACAGAACTGGAGAAAAAACCTATTGCTACTGATAATTAAAACTTTCCCATCATTATTTATAGCATATTTTAAATATAAGTTGTTGTTTAAAAGCCAAGGAGCATTTGAGGAATAAAATAGTACAAATTTATCAGTGGCGGATCCAGAAATTGGGGGCCCTATGACTGCTTAAGAGGGGGTCCGCTCCAGTCATGCTTCAGTGACTCCCTATATAATCAACCAATTTTCCCCCAGAAAAGGGTGCGGAGCGGGCCCCCTGAAAAACCCGCTTAATTAATCCGCCTCGGGGCATTAAACTATTAGACAATTAAGACTAGAAGAGAAAATCCAAACTATAAGCGGCGACCATTCATCTTTACAGGTGGAATGGTTTTTTTTTTTTTTTTTTTTTATTGTATATACATTATGGCGATGATATTTACCTTTGTACACGAATCACGCAATTAGATAAGATTTTTGTACATCTATGTGACGTAGGTTATAAAATTTGAGTTTAAGTTTCAAATTGACATCCTGTTCATACAATCCCGTCAGTAGTCCGAGATTACTCTGACGTCCAACGGCTGTTTTGTCAGACAAGCTGGGACCGTGGGATTGTCTGGCAAAACAGCCGTTGGACGTCAGAGTTATCTCTGACTATCCCGTCAGTTGTGTCCTCATGCATACTTCCAAGATGTTACTGTGTGACCGTCAATGAAATCGTTTGTACACGAATCATAGTGTTTAGACGTGTCTGCGTATTTATACATCATTTATACGGTGAGGTACTCTCAGGTAAAACAAATTTAGACCAGTTTAAATTTTATAATCACATCTCATCTAGAACATACACGGAGAATATTTAATTTGCATTACTTATATATTATATAAGACACAAAATAGTGTAATGGAATCAATCATCACATGTAGTAGAGCCCAGTGTTTCGTCGAGATGGCGTCCATTTTGAATTTATAAATTGTATAACCATGTTTACTCTGACAGGACTCGTTAAATCCAATGTCTCGAAGAGAAAAGATGCCACACTGTACAAGTATCAAGGTTACTGAACTTTTCGAGTATTCCATACATGTAGGTACATATAGCCTTTTGAATAGGAAATGTACCATACTCTGTCTATATACAATTGATTTATAAATTTTAATTTCATCACACATCCGTGTTAACAAACTTTGTAGAACTTATGAATAGGAGTTGTTGTTAATTTGTCCTCATTTTGAACATTCATACATGTATAAAAAAAGAGATATTGTATGAAGTTTTATGAGACAACCCTCCACAAGAGACCAATTACGTAATAGTAAAAGTTCAATGATAAGTTAATATTGATATTTACAAACCTGCTCGTGCATTTTTCATTGTTATTCAACGCAAATTTATTTTCTAAGATACCTGGGACGATCTTATTTCACAAAGGATTTCTATTGTCTACTTATTGTACCTCGAACTTATTTACCCGATGTAGGTCTTTAAGTTGAGGTTCAATTCAATAAAAGTTAATCGGGCATGACTAATTAGATACGCCCTCTCAAAATCAGGGGGTCCGAAATAGAATTGGGAAAAACACCCAGCAAAATACCTTAATTTACCATTTCAAGAATTTGTTTGTTTCAAAGTGCTTTTGGTTGCTTAAATATCTTCGATCAATAATCAGGTGGTATTTTGTGGAAATAAATAACCTGTCCCGAACCGGGAGATGTTGGCTGCAATAGGAATTAATTTAAAAAAAAGTCCATATCTCATTTACTTATAATGGCCGTTATTGTTTGTAAATTCATGACGTTTTGTATATGACATTCGTCTATCGTGGAGAAAAAAAAGGAAGGAGGGCTTTATAACTTACGAGTTCGATCATTATGGTTCAAATCTATTCTATCACTGCATACGTTTTACCTCTAGCGAACGCTCTGCCTTATTGTAAAAAGTGCCACTCTAAATTTGTAAACATTTACTTCAAATTGATCCACTTTGAATCTAGTCGTGAATATGCATGACATATTTGCCACTGGACACAAAGGAGCAATAAATTAATCAGCTTCATTTAGTGATTTATAATTATTTGTCCTCAGTTGATTATAGTCTCAAACAGTTTTCCAATTTTTATATATTTCATTTTTATTTACATTTGAATTTTTATGCGTAAATCTTAGCATTTCTTCCATCATTTTTCTCTTTGCATTTAATCTTTTTTTTTTAATATTAAAAAAAAACGTTGTCGTAGTACACATCAGGGGTTGCATTGTATAATTTCCAGCAAAACTTACATTTAAGTTTAACATATTTAGACTCGTCCAGTTCAGGGGAATTAGGTTTCTGCAAGTGTTTTTTATGTACTTTTTATATATTTTTGACGGTTTGTAAGTCAGTAAAAGTTCAATGATTAAGTTAATATTGACATTTAAAGACCTTCTCACAAAAAGGGCTGAACACCCCTTTTTGTTCGGAGGCCTTTTAGTAATAGTAAAAGTTCAATGATAAGTTAACAACTAAGTACAGGTTCCTGACTTGGGACTTTCTATGAAAACATGTCTCTCTTTTTTTTTTTTCTTCTTTTTTTTTTTTTTTACATATTTGCTGTTGGAAGTTATGTAAACAACTATCAATTAAACAACAATAAGTCAAAACATACTTAGATTCTTTATTAATAATCATTTCATTTGAATTAACCATTTCATCTTGGTTGAATAATTAACTTCCCGGTCACACTATTTGTGTTTACAGAATTGACAAAGTAGTTATTTTTGCCCATTGAAAACAGTATTTTTTTAAAAACAATTTTAAAGATATTTTTGTTCATCAATGTAGACAACACGTTCACTTCTGGACACTAAAGTATTTATTTTGTTGATTTGACATGTTTCCATTATTCATATTAGTTTTTTAAATTCAAATTCAAGATTTCGACATACATTTGTCACGACCGGTATAATATGTATGGGTTTCGTGATAAACCCAATGCATCTAGATTTACTTTATAAACAGAGGTTCCAAGGTTTTTAAAATCAGTTTCTAAAGAGGATCATAGGGCAATAGTTTAATCAGATTAATGGTACTCACGGCAATGCTAACGGTATCGTGACCTGGGAAAACCTTTATAAATAGCCCATCTCGTTTGTACAGGTAAGTTGTTTGTAAACATGAGCGGTTACCTGATCAATTACCTACTACATGACATATACTATAATATACGACACATACTGCTCTTAAAGTTTCCTCTTTATTTACAAATAATACACATGTGTTGTCTTTTTATCTGCTTTTAAGAAAGTGGAGCACTGGCATGTTCAGTTTTTCAACCGAAAAACAATGGAAATCGGCAAAATGCTGCAGAACCGCTTGCTTTATTATATACGAAAATAATAGATCATTGTTTATTGCTTAACGTCCGTTGGCAAATATGTCATGCATGTTCGGGACGAGTACAATTGAACAATGAATACAATCAATAGACAGGGCCGTAACTACATGCAGGCAAATGAGGCAAATGCCTCCTGTTGGAAATTTCAACAACAAAAGATGTTGAGACAGCTTGTCTTCATATCAAATTGTTTTCACGGCGAGTGTCTTGTAAGAAGCAAGTTCTCTGCAGGTTTTTCGTGATCCATGTTTCTTATTTAATTTTAGTTTTCAGTGTTGGGTCTTGTGTGTAGTCTTTAGTCTTATCTGTACCCGGGTTTGTCTTTAATTAATTTATTGTCCTACTATATGACTATACTCTAAGTGTTGATTTTCATAATTGTAAATCTAGTAATTTTGTTTTAAACTTGAGTTTTTTTTATACTGAAGGACCTTTTGTCTAATTAAAAAATACTTTTAAATTGTAAAATTATTTTAAATTAGATCTACGATGACGAGTAAACGGATGTGTGGTTTGGCAATGTTGCATTCCGCCTCCATTGTGCGATAAAATATTTTAAGAAGATTCGATGCTACTGGAAACAGAAAAAGTGGTCGTTTCAGCATGGAGAATTGACTTTAATATCAAAGAATACAAAACTGACTCTCTTTTTTATGCCCCACCTACGATAGTAGAGGGGCATTATGTTTCCTGGTCTGTACGTCCGTCCGTCCGTCCGTCTGTCTGTTGTTCGTCCGTGCGTCCGTTCGTCCCGCTTCAGGGAGTTTTTGATGAACTTGAAGTCCATTCAACTTAAAACTTAGTACACATATTCCTTATGATATGATCTTCCTAATTTTAATGCCAAATGAGAGTTTTGACCCCAATTTCACATTCATCGAACATAGAAAATGATAGTGCAAGTTGGGCATCCGTGTACTGAGGACACATTCTTGTTTGTAGATAAAAGTAGATAGCTGACTTGGGTTAAATTAAAATGAGACCTCTAATCTCCCGGTATCAAATCATTTGAAAAAAACAACAAATGTATTGCCATATGACCTTTTACATTGAAGGGTTAAAATTGCATTAAGTCGTGTTCGGACCTTTTAATAGAAATTAAAGGAATATGGAGTAAACGTGCACGGGACTTAATACATAGAAAACCAAACCCTCCCCTAACATGGGACAGTGGTGTAACAGTACAACATAAGAACGAACCATAAAAATTGATTGAAAAAGGCGTTACTCATCAGATTGATAAACATACAAATACTACACATACAAATGGACGTGGGAGGGTACTTATACATCTCAAAAACAAACAGACACTAAGTTGAGATCTGAGAGTACTCTCACTTACTGACAGCAAGCTCAAAGCCACTAACAACTATTAATAAAAAAAAATATCACGATACAGCGAGTGGTGTGCACGCACTGATTTTTTTGTTTCAGGGATACCCTATATCCTTGTTTTCCTATTATAGCAAAACGTTTATCTTGGTCCTTGTATGGTATGCTAATGATAGCGTTGGTTACTTCGTTTGAATAAGTTGATAGAACATGGTTTGTTAAACTGCATTAAATTCCATCGAGTAATTATAAGCTGTTGAATTTCATCTCACAAGGCACTCTAGATCTGTCTGTTGGCATGTTCATCCACAAATGATAAAATTCAATATCTACGAACAAAATTGGATGTATGCTCGTTTGAGTTTTATTGTAATATTTATTTAAAGATTTAATAGATATAAGAATATGTAGTAAGAGTGCCAATTAGACAACTCTCTCTTCAAGTCACAGTTGCAATGAATTCAAAATTGTGTCTATCTCATTTTCAAATGAGGAGGAAAAACTATTTCTAATATTATTATCATCTTACTAAATTATGGAACAGATAAAAACGTTACTGATCAACAAAGGAGGCAAGTTATTTCTTTATTAACACTTATAAATAACAGTATGCATGATCCACATAACAAACGAACATATAATACGCATTCCTTCTTCAGGAAGATATTAAAATATCAAAAGGAATGAGTACGTTGGAAAAGAACGAAAACGTAAACAATAGTAAAGAGAATATAATAATACAATCAGTATGCATAGTCAATTCAATAATATTCAATAATAACAACTTTAACAGTCTTTAATTATAGTTTTTTTTTTAATTTTCTTTAAAAAAGTGGACTTTTATCCTCGTCCTTTGTGAAGACTGTTTGCTTTTTTCGACGATCCTGGATTTCTACGAATGTATAAAAGAACATTCCTAAAGTCAAGAATCCAAGGCAAAGTCCAAGTTTGACTTTCGTTACCAAAATTCCACTCCATGCAAAAGCCAAAATGAATCCGATTGATTCCCACAATCTGTAATTGGCGAATGCTGCTTCTGTGTTGTTGGTAAACAGATATCCATATAGGGCTGAAATGAAATACAACATGATTATTCCCTTTTGTCAAGTACCTCCTTTACGAAGGGCTCAGAAATTTTGATGAACCCAAATAGACTTACATATTAAAGGCCCAAAGTAATATAAGGCTAGTATATTTACAATAATATCATGTATATTTGTCAGTTACTGTGAAAAGAACATTCATGTATTTACCACTGATATACACGTTGCACCAAAATGTGCAATGGAAGCACATGTTTGTAGGCAATTGTTACTTTATACGACTTGGTTTCCTTTTCGGCTCTTTACGTGTTGCTCTCAGATGAACTAAAATTATTATTAAAGTCAAGTGAAAAAGTATTTATCTACCACCGACTTGGCAATTTTAAAATATAAATGTTATGTTATTTACACAATCATGTACAATTTAAAGAATATTGAAAAGGGATCTTTGTTTATAATTTTATGGTTAAAATAAACAACAACAAAAAAAAACAAAAAAAAAACAAAAGGAAAACCGTAGCCAACATATATTTATCTAATGAGTTGTAAAGGCTTGGTATTACTTTTATGTTAATACGTAAGAAACTTTGAAAAATTTAAGAAATTTGAGTGCCACTATTGGGTCTTAGTTTAAACATAAGTCTTATGTAAGCTACGAGATTCAAGATTCAAGATTTTTATTCTCCAATAATGGGCCGTCAAGCGCGTCTGTCTTAAATCCTTATAAGCTTGACTTTTGTGTGTTATTTAGACGGTTTTGGTGTCCATTTGGTATTAGTTTATTTCATTTCTAAGTTGCATTGCTGTAGGTTCTAACGTCCAAGAATTCGTTTCGAGCAATCTTGAAGAAAATGAGAAAATGAACATATCGGAATCGAAATGTTTTGTACATATCTCCTCATTCATGTTGGATAATATTCAAACCACACGATAAACTCATTGGTTGTTTCAGCAAACAACAGCCCCTTTCCATAGAACACATCTATTATTTACCATTTATCTGTGTTTGTATAATTGCATCACCCATTCCCCATAATGCAGCAAATACGTAAAACAGGATCTGGTTGTCTGCTTCTGGTTTCCAAAGAAACAAAGCTACTTGTGTTCCTCCGTGCAATAAAAAAGCTGAAACAAAATATTATATCTTTAAAAAGGGAAAGATAATGTTATGACTCCTGTTTCAGTTGTATTGACCAGCTCTATACTGCATGTATATTTGATTGGCAAGGGGGAAAAAAGAAACATGATAATTGCACTGAATGAAAAATTATATTCAAATGTGTTCCACATTCCGATCAACGTGTTTTGATAAACCATGTTTAGTAAATGATATTATTTATATTGTCACATTATAATCATCTTTTTGAGAGTGGTACGTTTCTTTCTGAGTAGAACATTTTTTTAATGTACCGACAATTCAATTCAAAGCTTTATTTATAGTCGGCATGTTACATAACAAATAAACATAAGCTCTCTAGACTTTTTATAACCGACAAATACATACATTTACATAATAATCATACACAATACTAATATTAAAACATAAAAGACATAGAACATACATTTCATGCACAATTTGGCTAAACTAATTTAAATACTGTTTAATAAAAAATATATACATGCAGGAGCACTAAGCTAAAAGCAACATAAAAACTAAAGCACAGAAATCACAAATTACATAAAGCTTAGCAAGCAAACACAAAAAAGCAGCACTATAATGTTTCAAAGCAGTAACATAAAACATAAAATAAATACTAAGCACATGCATTGCAATGATATGAGTTGCCATTCCATGAGTTTATTAGACTCTTGAATTGGGTAAAAAACTAATGCTATAATTATCTTGATTAATCAAATCCCGGGTAATACCGATTACCAAATGAGTGTTACTCCGTCTTATTTGGTACTGTGGCTTAAGAAATGCAGTTTTTTCGTTTTACGACATAGACAATAACGAGGATATGAAGCTTCTTAGAAAAAAATACATAGTAAACGAACATTGCTGAGCTATTATTTGAGAAACATGAAACAATGTTATTTTATATTTTGAATGTTCATTTTAAGTTTTCCTTTCCTCATACCTAACAAACTTTTGTATCATAAAGCATCTGAACAAAAGTTAACAACGATACGATAAATATTAAAACAGTTTTTTTTCATTGATTCATAAAGAAGTAAAAAAATCCCTCGTTCATTTAAAAGTTTTCAAAGGCTAGGAAAATTAATACCGTCAATATTTTTGGAAAAAAATACCTAAGAGGAAGAACGGTGCATGTCCAACAAACTGCACCAATCGTCCAAAAGCAAAGGAACATATAGCATCCACAACACCATAACATATCATCACGTAGCCAACGTTCCATATTCCTATTGCACAACTGATGTAGGACTGCAAAGAATTAAAACAAATACTGTGGATTCATTATTGTTCGTAGGATATCAATGTTCGTGGTTTCTGTTTGTACTGGTGAACCACGAATTTAAATTTTCAACAAATCACAAATTTGCTATTGGGTGGTATACAGATCTAGACTTGGACAAAATCACGTTATCAAATATTCACGAAAATGCTAGATATCCTCAATCCACGAAAAGTAAAAGCCACGAAAATAAATGAATCCACAGTATTGAAAACAAAATAATAAATGTTTAACATATTTTATAACTGACAGCAGTTGTTTTCATCACTTCATGTTTTTCTTATCTTCAATTGCATTTAGCTTACCTTTAGTACTCTTTTCGTTTGATGTTTGATTGCTAGCTATAGATAGATATATTACTTTAAACTATATAAAACTTGTAAAACAAATAATTGTAAAAGCTTTGAAACTGACATGATTACCTTTGTAAAGTCTCCTGTTATAAAAGCTTGCTCAATACCACTGTATATCGTTAGGAATGTTAGTAGTTTCTGTGGCGTAGACTGCCACCAATGTTTCAATGTCGACAGGAACAGTTTTACCGATATCTTTGCATCACCAGTCTGCTGTTTTTTGTCGAGTGTAATATTGTCCAAAAGTAAAGCAATAGTACAAAACGCTATCACAGCACAACCGACGTAAATACCGCATAATATGTACACCTGTGAATTATTTGATAAAATTAAAATAATAATCATAATAAATGTCGTAGTAGTGCAAACAACATGTCTTTTGCACTTTCTCTGGAATTGTTATATTTCAAATTTGCCAAATTTTTCTTTTAAAACTTTTAAAACATTTCTATCTTCTTATTCACTCGATAGCACTTTTTGTGTTTGGTCTCAGAGAAAATTTTCTTTCTATTTCTTACTCTTATTTTTAGCTTAAAGCTCCCAGTAACATGTGTCTTGAGAACGACAATCGATATCAAAAGTTTTAAAAGCATTTTGTATGTGCAAAAGTAACACATTTTTTTGTGTGTATAATTATATTCAAAGGCCAAAACTAAATTCGCATTAAACCGTATACCTATTGATTTTACAAGCGAAGCATAGCCATGTTTCTAAATTGTGTTATGAGCTTTTCAATTATAGTTCCGAGCCGATAAGGTATAATTTAAGATTATATCGATATCATCGAAATGCATTGAGTGACAGGTTAATTCGTACTTATGTTAGCCTTCACTTGTCAATGTTAGATAATTGTGTTTATTATATCCACAGACATTTTTTAATTTGCAACTCTTTATGTCATATTTTCTTAAAATGTTACAAAATGTATTAATCAATATCCATTCAAACCATTTGAAGCCATAATGTGTCAAAATAAATTAATACTAATTGTATCTACTAAACTTGTTCATATGTAACGTTAGTGATATATTTTTTTATACATATTTCAAGTCTCGATAACCTGACAAATTAACTGACAAAACATAACGACTAGTTTCGCAGTCATTTATACGGTCCCCTCTAAATATTTAGATTTTTTTTGTAGATTTGCGTTTTGTCTACATAAAACAAGAAAATAACACTCTATAAATGTCGTACACAGTGGCGGATCCAGGGGGGGGGGGGTTCCGGGGGTGCGCACCCCCCCTTTATTTTTGCCGATCAATGCATTTGTATCGGGACATATGTTTTGCACCCCCCTGCACCCCCCCTTTGCCCTGGGTTAGCACCCCCCCTTTCGAAAATTCCTGCATCCGCCCCTGGTACATGACACTCACCCATCGATCAGATGATAAACCAAAGTAATTATCAACATATCGATCAGCATTACATCGACCATTTGGGTATATGAGCTCATCCTGATCAAATATACCGTGCTAATACTTTAGTTCACCAGACGCACTTTTCGACTAGAGACTTTAAAACATAAACATATAACTACGATTCCAAGTTGTTTTGTCAAGTTTGGTCATTCTTGAGAAGAAACAAAACTTAATGTTTCAAATTTATTAAAAAGTAAAACCAACAAAAAAAAAAACCCAACAAAAATACCCAAATCCAAGGAAAATGTTTAACGTAAAGTCCCTAAGCAAATGGCAAAATCAAAAGCTTAAACACGTCATACGAATGAAAAATATCTGTCATATTTCTGACTTGGTACAAGCATTTTCTTATCTAGATTATGATGGCTTAAACCTGGTTTTGTAGCTTAATAAATTCCTGAGCTATTAAACTTAGTTTCTTCAAATGTAATAACCACTTTTTAGACGATACTTATAATGAACCAACCTTTTCGTCTTCCGGTCGATCTAAATTTGAATTATTTGCTGCTGGTGCAGTTGGATCAAAATTTGCCCCACACGAATCCAGGTCTTCTGTAGTATTTCCTGGTGTTACAGCAAATACAGTAGAAGAAATCAAATTTCCCCAAATCTGACCTAAATGTATTTGAATAGAAATAAGGATTTCATCAACAAACAACATCGAATTTCGATTTAGTTACTTTTTTTTTTAAATCATTTTTATAGATTGATTTAAAAATATTTTGTTGAATTAACCAATTACTAACAAAGTTTCATACTTCAATATTTCATTCTTCACTATGTAGTTTCAAACTTCAAGAATTGAGACTCGAAATGCTATTTTTTTTTTATTTCAAATGGTTTTCTGAGCATCAACTTTGTAACGTTATATAACTTTAGGATATTATTGCATGTAAGTATATGCATTTTTTTGCATAGATTACTATGTAATGAATATAGTAGTAGTTGATATCATTTGTTTGATCATAATTAATGTCATAATTATATTTTATTATTTGTGATCGAATTGCTAACCAAAAGAAATCTTTACTTTTCATTTGTAATGATGCAACATCAATTAGAATTATTGCCTCCTTCCAGCTAACGCAAGGGAACTTACTTGTTTGAAATATCATGAAGAAAAAACCAAAAAATCTATTAATAACGTCATCTTTTGATGCACCTGTCAATCTAGCATACCACACAGCAAGTTGTGTAAGATACGAACACTTAGCAGACCATAAAGTAGCTGCGCCTAATCCAACAATTATTGAAGCTGGTATAATTGTCTCCCATACGGCGTAAAAATTTAAAGCCATATAGACAATATAACACCACATTGATAGTGCCACAGTCCATTTGCATCCAAGGTGCGCGATAACAAAAGATGGAAATAGCATACAGGATACAACAAGGGCGCCGTATACGACAGACAATCCACCTGTTCCGAGTCCGTCGTCTTTGTTTAATGTACTTTGGAGATTGGATAGAGACTGGAATGAAGTAAATAGGAACATAAATCCAATACTGACAACAAGAACATTTTTAAGAATCTTCGTCTTCCCGATTGGTACAGGATCTGTTTTTTGATGAGGCTCGTCGTCTTTGTTAAACGGTGGGTGAGGATTTTTAGGCGATTCCACACTCCCATAGCCCATGGAAAGTGATGAGGTTTTATTATTTTCCAGTCCAAGTATCTGTTCTTCCATATTCGACATTAAGATAGAAATTTAACAGTCAAGTTGTCAAAATGACGAAATCTTCATTATAGTAATAAGTTGGGACATTAAAGTGAAATTCTAGTATCCACCGCTATGCAATCGTTCAGATATAATCTCCGCTAGAGTTTTATATGCCAGCAAATATTCAGAACTCTTAAAGTTATTTTCTAGCGATTCGCCGTTATTAACGTATTACAAATAGTTCTGGAATGTAGTTCGAAAAGATTGTACAAATATGTTACAAAAACGACAATTAGCTATAACATATCAGGGGTTGTAACACATTGACAACCTCTTCTACGTGTATATTCAAAATACAGTCGGTGAAATCTGTAAAAAGAAGTAAAATAATATATCATTAAGTTTTAATGTTAAAGACATTCTTATTCCAAAACCCTTATGGAGTTTGAAGTATATTTTTCAATAAATAGAATTTAAGCAGTAAAAAGGCAGATCCCACATACGTTACTTCATGATTATAAAATTGTACCCTTGTGTCTGTAAATGAAATGGAACATTCTATTTTCCATTTTCCAAGGGTTGATGCTTTTTTTTGTATATTCGAATAGCAGGTGTAGTCTGTGAGGAGATAATGGTAACCACAAACAACCCGTGTTTATTTTGTAATGATATGTGTACCAATAGCATTCATTTTACATCAATTATTTCCGGAATGTCCCGTTTTCGATGATCAGTTTTGCCACGCATATATTATTATTATGTGTATAAAATTATATCGTTATACAATTATTACAAACATGGAGAGAACCAGAAAATACATTTTAATGCTTATGATAAAAAAAAGTGTTTTCTGAAACTAGTCAGTACTGTTTGATGAATGTTTTTGATTGACTATCGTAATTTCATTATCAGATTATAAGATCAGTAAGAGACATTTGTAATCTGTATATCCAAGTTTATCTTTTAAATTAAATGGAAATGGAATTTTGAATACTGCATAACGCTTTAGGTCAATCAACTATGCGTCTTTTTTTGTCGAACTTTAGTATAAATTGGTAACAAACATGGTAAAATTATTAAATTGTTCATCTTCTTATATTTGATGCGTTTCCCTCAGCTTTAGTTTGTAACCCGGAGTTTTTTTTTCTCAATCGATTTATAAGTTTCGAACAGCGATATACTACTGTTGCCTTTATTTATTTATGTTGTTTGAATGAAAATATTTTGTTACAGTTCTATAATAAAGGATTGACAGTTTACAAGCCAAAATTATTTTTGTTGTTACAACAGCGAATACAAGTTTGTGTATTTTACTAAATTCAAAATTGCATTACATTGTGACTATGATTGGAATATTCCATTCTTGCTTGCTTGCTTGGTATTCGTAATTTTGACATTACCACAATTTAGAATTTTATTAAAATAAACAGTGCATGTTTCCTAATTGATAAGTTTAAGATACATTAACATACTTCGATCATCTGTATGAACCTGATCGGTGTTGTTATGATTCCGGATGCATGTACCGCGTCTAATATATTGCTCACGTTAGCTAAGTACAGTCTGTTAACACAGTTTAGTTGTATCTATATGGAACTATTTACAGCCAAAGAGGAATAAAATTCCTACACATATACAAACATAGTACATGCAATTGAGAATGTAACTGGGGAATGTGTCAAAGAGATAACAACCCGACCAAAGAATTCTAACAATTGGTCTTAAACGCAGCTAGAAAATCCTGCAGTCGGAAGCGGAATTCAGCTGGCCCCTACACAACAAAAATGTGTACTAGTTCAGCGAAAATGGACGTCATACTAAAATTCTTAACATTTAAATGAATTAAAATTATATATACAGGACTAACAAAGGCGGAAGGCGCCTGACTTATGACAGGCACAACAATGCGTTGGGGTTAAACATGTTTAATGAGATCTTAACACTCCATCTATACCTCTCGCCAATGTAGATTAAACAAACACACAACAACACCCACAATAAAACGCAGTTTAAATGAAGTCATGCATACATGTATGAATAAATGAATAATATTAATTTCATAGTTTGCTAGTGTCTTAACGATTTGTCTTATCAACTTTTTGATTATGTTGCATTTAAACTAGCGGCGTATCAAAGTGATACAGTTTTTAGTGTTATGAACACATTTCCATTGTTCTATACAAAACAAATTCCAGAAATATGCAACTTGTTAGCTTTAAGGATCAGTGGCGGATCCAGAACTTTTCCTAAGGGGGGCCCGCTGACTGACCTAAAGGGGGCCCCGCTCCAGTCATGCTTCAATGATTCCCTATATAATCAATCAAATTTTTCCCACAAAAGAGGGGGCCCGGGCCCCTAGGCTCCCCCTGGATCCGCCTATGAGGATTATGTACCCTTCTGTTGATTGAATGCTAAACATATGGAAATTTTATAGAAAATCCACAGTCTTTATCCTTGTACTATCATATTTGGCAGTTTGATGACTGATATATATATAGCATTATTGCATGCAGTGCTAGCATATTAAAACAAGTTTATTAATGTAGTTATTGGTTAACACAAATGAAAATATGGACCAAATCAAGTAGGGTGCGCTCGACTTTAGTGACTCTGCACGAGGTATTTTGGAATTTACAGGTTGGTTAGAACTTTTTGTAAAAAATAAACACTAGCACGTCATAGAAAAGCAAGTGAGTAATCTGTTTTCAATTTTATAACAAAAATCTCTGTATTGAAGGCTGTGGATTTTCTATAAAAATCTATGTTTATTTGCCACAAAGTACTCTTTTTCTATTAAATGCAATGAATCAGTAAATAATAATGCTTTGCATTAAGTTTCCCCCTAGTAAATGTACAAAATGGCCCGTCTCAATTATTCGTTATAGCTGTAGTTTTGATACAATTGATGTTTGAAAAATTCTTACAAAAATGGCTATAGAAGGGGTCATAAACCTTAACAATGTATATGAAAGGTAACGAGCACAACTATATTCTAAAAACATCAATTCTCAAAACATAACATGAAATTGTTTATAGATCTTTTAACTTTGAATTATTTGTATTTATGTTTGATTTTTGTTGCATTTATTTTCATTCTTTCATCATCAATTTCTTGATGTTTCATTATATTTGTCTTCAACTTAATGTTGTTTATATAAAGGGACGTAACATCACTACTAAACGTGTATTGGAATAAACCACGCCTACTATCCCCATATGAAATATAAAACGGCCCCAAAGCGGTCGCATTCAACCAATGATATACCTAGAAATGATTAGTAGGTAAGATAAGAATATATGCTTCTATTTAAAAGGTAGGTCCATTTACAAACGCACATGGAGCATGGTAAGACGCTGCAACATTTTTTAAGGTACAATTTGACACTTATGGTTTGTAAACTTCTTTGGAAATACATATCATTAGAATATTTAGAGCAAAGTTATGCATTTACACTGGATACTTCAGTAGTTTATATCGAAACAGGTTAAGTATTGCTGATGAACCTACCTTGATATGAATCAAAGTCTAAAAATAAATTTGTCGATAGGCACTTGAGATAAACAAAGGTGTCATCACGTGATATGATAAAATACCTAACTATAAATACTATGAATACAATTAATGTGTCCATTAATAAGACAATCTAACAAAAAAAAAACATAAACAAAAACAAAATAAAATTTACACGATATTAAGCTTATTTTGCTGATTGTTGTAATAACATTTTACTTGACTATTGTTATTCCAAAATTTATTAATAATCAAATGTATATATATGACCAAAAAAGGATTCAAACCATATGTAGCGTTTTCCAAATGCATTTTTTAGGGGAGCCTGTGACATTTTGCCATGATATAAAGCAATCCTACATTCCGTAGTTGTAGGCAGCGTGAACATAAAGGTTGTGTCTGTTTTCAAGGTGATTAATACGTGTTTTAAACCTTAATGTAATTCGGACAGACTTTTTTTTTTTTTTAATTATAAGTCATTATCAAGACCAAAGTGTCTAAGAACATTATTTTTTCGTCTTTTTCATTTTCTCATATTTATTTACCAATAATGTGGATAAATGATTGTTTTTAAATTCAACAATTAGATGAAGTATACTTTACATCTTAAACATCAATTACTTTGTTAAACAATCATAGAATGTTCCAAATTGGAAATAAAAGTTTCAAGAACATGAAATAACTTTTTTTGTTTAGATATTTAAAAAACAATAACCGTTTTTTACTGTAAAAAGAAAAAGGTTTTCAGCAATCGACACAACATTTTTGCACTGGCAAGCAATCGAACCTGAGATACAGGGTGCCATGGAAAACTTTATGAAGTTTATAATCTTTTACTCATGTTATAAATGTTTCCATAGGGTATTCGGTTGCAAGAAAAGACAGTCGAACTTATTTACTGACTTCAATATAGCAATACGCTGTATAGTATTTTGAAGTGGCGTATTGTGTTGCGAGTGCACTCACTTTCTAATTTAAGGTGGTACCGAACACTACAGGGAGATAACTCTATAAAATCAGCTAAACGTTTTAATTACGTTGTGTTGTAAATGGAATATTAAGCTTCTCAATGATCAAAATTGGTGGGTGTCAAATTGCTATATAACCAGTGTAATATTTCTGACAAAACTGTTGGTTCAAAATTTTTTAAATTTTTATATTTTTGTTAAAGTGTCAAAGTAAATACTTTGACAAAATTTTATGAAAATTAAACGAGCCAAATTAATTTTAGTGAAAGTGTTGGGTACCACCTTAATATTTGTTTTATGTTTATAAATTCATTATTATTCATCATATGATTTTCATTGTAACAAATTGTAAAGAACTTTAGGGAAAAAAGAGAGATATAATTAAATAGACATTGCTTTTCCTTTTGTCTATCTCAGTAAAGTGTAAAACAACATCTTTATATATTGATTAAAGGGAAAACAACAATAAAGGGGGAAATAAAAAAAAAAGTCAAAGAGTACAATAATAAAATATAAAAAAAACTACGAAAATACAAACAATAACCTACAAAGCACTAAAATATAACTTGAGATTTAGCATTACGAATTTTGCGTCGACACATGGAGCTCCTGTATTGTAAACCAACACTGACTTGCTGGTAGCACCCGTCTTGTGCGCATGAAAAGTTCGAATGTGGTGATAAATCGTATTCGGTTATACCATATGCGCGAGACCTCAATTGGAAAATATTAATATCTGTGACAAATATACTCCATATCAGTCAATCAAATAATTATTGCGTCCGTAACACATCCAAGGAAACCTTGAAACGTCTTATACATGTTATAGGTTCTTTGAAAGCACTTATCCATTCATTAATCCTGATACAATATACAAAACGAAATTTACCAAATTGAGTGTGCTGTTTCCATGATGAACTATGTTATGTGTATTGAGTAACTTGTAATTGCACTACATTGAAACTCGACGATTTACTTATTTTATGTTAACTATTTAGTAATTCTATTGTTGTACCTGTTTTTAGTCTTGGATATGACAAAGTGAACGTCTTTTTGAACAGTATATTTAATACTGTGATATCATTTAATATTATTAATTCGTATATTTTAACAAATTTGATTCGTTTAGGGATAGTCACATGTTAAACTATATTTTCGAAGGTAGAGAGAAAACGGCGGATAGCAAAACGCATATTGACCTGCAAAAAGCATATCGCACGGTTATTTTTAAATATCTAATTATAGAAATCTGAAAACCAATATACTTAATGACGTATTCTCAACATCCAATCAAATGCTTTCCTGTATAACTTCCGGTACAATCACAACAACTTGAACAAGCAGACGTTAACGATAAATGGCCACGAAACGGAGATTCGCATCCCTCGAGGATGAAGACAGGGAAAATCTGTTGGAAAACGTTGATTCAAAAAACACTAAAAGGCAAACAAGGACAGCCATTAATGGTTTCCGGGAATATCTAACAGAGAAAAGCCTTTCCCTCGACTTTGAGTCTTACGATGATGCACAGTTGGACGACGTGTTGTCCAAATTTTACATGGAAATGCGCAACAAAAATGGGGAGATGTATAAAAAGACGACCATGCAATCTTATCGCCAAGGCTTGCAACGGCACTTATCCAAAACAAGGGATATTGACATTCTCAAAGGTGACAATTTCAAGAAGTCCCAAAAAGCATATCAATGTATGACAAAGGAGCTAAAAAGACTTGGTCTGGCAGCTGTGGAGCACTATCCAGCAATTGCTGATGCTGATATAGAAAAGATGTACATGTTTTTCTGTAAAGATTTGGAAAGTCCAAAAATGCTCCAGTACAAGGTAAATATAACAATAATGAAAAAGAGATATCTCCCTGATCCTGATCATACATGTCCTAAGGTCAATAATTGACACGACTTGTCTGTCTTGTAGTTGTACTGTATATATATTCCTCGTACAGTGCACTATTTCTCCTAGTTATTTCTCGCGAGTACTTGAAAATTTGTAAAATATTTGTTACAAAAGTACATGAAGTATGAACAGGTGAATTTTAAATTTTAAATTAATTAAATGGACCGGTAAAATTTAGAATTAATCAAATGGACCAGTAACCGGTAATTTTCTTGTGACATGTTTTATATAACAATTTGTAAATTACAATTTAATGTTGTATCACATGTATTTTATTAATATTGAAGTACATACAATATTCTTTAATTTCAGGTATTTGTGGACATAATGATTCATTTCGGACGTAGAGGCAGGGAGAACCTGGCAACCTTGACAAGACAGGACTTTGCAGTACAACCAGATCCAGAGGGTACACTTTATATTTATAAAACCCATGATGAACTAACCAAAAATCATCAGACAGATAGTGAAAAGTCATCCGATGGTAGGATGTATGAAATCAAAGGTAAAATAAATATATTAAAATGTCAAAATTAATATGATTATGAGGCAGGCATTATCTGATGACCTCCAAAAGTTTTTTAAAATTTGTATATATCAGGAAATTATTCAAGTCTTTAAGATAAAGGGTGTCAATAAATTCAGGGGGAAACACTAATTTTGGGTGAACCTACCCTACTCGTCTTAGTCGGGGTGGGAAGTTTTGTTTATCCTTCGAATTGAATAAAAAAAATCTTGTAAGTGCAGGTTCACAACTCGCCATTTCTCCTATATTTATAAAATTATGAAAAAAAAACTATATTAAAAAAAAGACATTTTTAATGATATTTGCACACGAGAAGCTGAAGATAATTAATATGGAAAAAAAGATAAAAAAAGACCCAAACAATAACAACTTTTGAAAAAACTAAATAATCTTGTCTTTTCTCTCAAGTCCTATATATATCATTTCTTACTAATTTTTCTGTTTCATTATATTATTTGCATATCTCATATTTGTTTCTCAATATAGACAATATTCTTTTTATTTTAATTTATTTGTCTTTTCTGGTAGTGACCGATGTCCAGTAAGGTCGTTTGTAAAATATATACGCCG
The DNA here is from genome assembly GCF_963676685.1 of Mytilus edulis. NCBI lineage: Eukaryota > Metazoa > Mollusca > Bivalvia > Mytilida > Mytilidae > Mytilus > Mytilus edulis. The sequence continues at coordinate 36,420,687 of NC_092348.1, forward strand.
TCTGAATCCAAAATGTAATAAACTTTTTCAACAGCCAAAGTTAACAGCTAAAGATGGGATACATTATGACAACATTCCCCTTGGACACAACAAACTGGGCATTTATATGAACGAGATAAGCAAGGCAGCCAATCTGTCAAGAGAGTATACCAACCATTCATGCAGGGCTACAACTGTCCACATTTTGGATGAAGCACAAATTCCCAGTAGACACATTATGAGTGTCACTGGTCATAAATCAGAGGCATCTTTAAAGACATATAGTGGTAAAACGTGTGAAAAAACCAAAAAAATGATGTCAGACACATTAAGTGAAAAAACACTATGCAAAACATCAAAAATTACAAAACCAGCCACTTTGTCTTCAAATATTGATTTTTTGTGTCTTTCACAAACTAGTGTGACCGTTGAAACTGAGGCGATATCAACTACCTCATTTGGCTCTTTCAATTTACAGCCATTGTCTGACTCCCAAACTCAAAACCTCATTAATGATATCATTCCTGAAATGGCAGCTGATGATGATGATGATGGTATGGATGATTTATTGAAATCCCTTGAAGTTCCAAGATGTATACCAAAGCAGTCAAACTCAGTTAATGCTGCTAGTATTAACCAGAAAGCTATGCCAGTTCCAGTATTCAATAACTGTTCAAATATTACTGTCAATTACAATTTTATTCAGAAGAATTAAGGAAAAACAAAGTGTTTCAGAAATTTATTCATTGTTAAATTGTTTAGTCTACAAAAAACAATAGTTAAATGTTTCAATTGTATTTGACTTGTTGACATATTATTTATGAAATAACTTTTAAATTTCATGATATTTTTTATGTTAGAATAAATAACCATCACATATTTCGTTCAATTTTGCCAAAACAAATATTACATCGACATCTTAAAAAGAATTTTCAAATATTAAGAAAAGAACATATTTGGTATACAAGTCAAAGAAACAATTAATATACTACCATCGAGATAAAATCTTCAAAAATACAGATTCTTATGCACCAACAATATTTGTGAATTAATAATATAACAATTGTAGCCTTTGTATGAGGTCGATACAGGATATATCGACCTAAAGAAGTATATCGACTTCGGACTTCGTCCTCAGTCGATATACTTCTTTCAGGTCGATATATCCTTGCATCGACCTCATACAAAGGCTATAATTGTATAATATTTTGTAAATATCCTCACGCAATACATTGTGCTAATTGTTTTTTTAATATGTGCCCTCTCGCGACATTAAGCACTTTAAGTAAATTAACTGCAACACTTTCCAGTTTAAAAAGGCAAAAACTATTAAAAGCTGTTCAACGCATGTATGCCCTTTAATTGGAAAAGTCATTATTATGCATAGTTTTACGATAAATATTGTTTTTCAAATTGTTGATGAACCTACCTTGTAATGAATCAGAATCTGAAACAATTTAGTGATTGCGTACACTAATATAGAGTAGGCATTATCATGTGATATAGATAAAACACCTACATATTGATAAACTGGCATTTGAATACACAAAAGCAACCCATCAAAATATTATAACAATACTTATTTAGAGGTCAATATACGATCTTCTACAATAAGTAAGTATCCATATTATATATTTTACTTACACACATGGAATAGGATCCCAGTTAGGGCAACCAGTCCGGTACCCACGAATGTAGTTCTTAAAAAATATATATAACTTTTGTTATGAATTGTGTAGTGTTATTATTTCACTAGTTCTGTAACTGAATGTAGATTTATTTGAAAGGGTTGGTAGGCTTTCTAGTTTGAATTTCTGTAAAAAATTTGATTGATTTAAATGTAATCTGGCGTCAGTACATAGAGTAAATTGCCTAAATTCTAGCCTGTATTCTTCCCCGGAAGTAGACAGACTGACCCTGTTGTCAATAAAAACAAATTTTTGCAAAGGAATACCGGTCATGAGGCACTGAGATTGTGCTTAGACACTTTAAAATGAATGCCTAACATGAACCAGAAGTCCCAAGGTGGCTATCAAAATTATTTATTGAACAGGACCCTATGTATTTACTATGATTTTCAATGCGTTCCAATGGGGCAAATAATTGGGTCCCCGTTCCACATCTGTACATTTTTACCGTTTTCGATATCAGATTCGGAGTATCACGTTACCATTTGCAAAAGCAACCGAATATGCAATGACTTCAGTGTTTGTCTAATTCAAAATTTGTTAAGAGTCGATAAAATATTATTATAAAACTATAATGCAGGGTAATAATCTTAGAAACAGATGACTTACAAATAGTCTGTAGAACAAAATGGCTGAAAATTTTGTTTTAGTATTTTTAATTTTTACAAAGCATATTGTGGTATATCAGTTGGCTTTATTGTCACAATCAAATACACGTTTAAAAACTAATGAAACTATGGAATGCTTCATTGATACAGCAGGTAAACAAAACAATAAACCAAAACCCCAAACTTGAAGTCAACATCAAATTGTCGAATGAAATTTTGATCTTTCTTGAAATAAGGACCTATAACAAACATGACGGCTTCATTTATTTCTTTCCTCAGGTCACAAAAATGATGCAAGTGAGAGGTTTTACAAGGTATAAAACCAGGTTTTATTCACCATTTTCTACATGAGTCAGGAATATGACAGTTGTTATCCATACGATATGAATCATACAAATGCGGTGCGTTTTTCTATTTTACGGAGGATAAAATACAATTTACTGTTTTATCATTTTGTAAAGTATTTTCTCTCAATAAGACCAAAAGCATGCTAGATATTGGAATCAAAAATTGATAATATATAGTAACGTACAATACAAGCGTTAATACGCATCCATGAACTTTGATTGGCCATTGGAAAGCCAATATATAATAACGAATGTGTTTACTGTTGATTCAACTTCCTTGTAATGAATCATGATCTATAAAAATATGTCGAAAGCTCACAGAGATATAGTAAAAGTGTTACCATGTGATACAGATAAAAGATAAAATAGATATTAATAAATTAAAGGAGATATGAACACGTTTAAATGAAAATGCTACTCAATGAAACAATAAAACAACACAATAAATCTCAAAGTTAACAAAACACATGAAACAGTGTCTCAATAAAATAAATTTTTCCCTTTGTATTTTAAATTCTTTAATTAATCCACGAGGGTATCACAAACCAGGTACTCTGCTCCTTTGTCTAAAATCTATTATATCATGTATATGTATAATGCTGATCAATTCGAAAACTAAATTATTCTTTCACCATTCCACAGATATGGATTACTGAAGTCAGATTTTTCAATGCCTCTTAGAATTTTGATTTTCATTGACTTTTGTATCGTGATTGCTTTGGCTTTATAAATGTTTTGATTCGAACTCGACTGATGACTATAATGAAGACGAAACGCGCGCCTTGTGTATCTAAATATAAGTCTTGTTTTAATGAGGAGATAAATGCATATATATATGACGTGCTTCTTTCGCTTTGTAAACAACACTGTGATAAAATTCTCGATATATCTATACTTAGCGCAGACTCCGAGATGTACATAATAATGGCTGTTACAATATACTTCCCACGTAAATCCACATGTATTGAAACCTATTTGCAAACCCTTTGCCGATTTTATTGTTTTAAAAATTGCAATTAAAAAAGACAAAATCACTTTTATTTTTATTCGGATGCATAATAAAAAGAAGTAATGCAAAACAGCTCGGAAAAACCAACAAAATAAAAATAAAATAAAATTCTGCGAAAGTTTATTCATGTATTTGGCGCTATTAAAGTCATTTCAAAACATGACGTCATACAAATGAAAACGCTAGAGTTGAAAGTTTTCTGTTACGTGAACCATTTAAATTTCGTTTACTATTGTATTAAAATTGATTCTCAAGGTAGGTTTTGTTTGATTTACGAGAAAAACATGTAAATCAAAATGGCAATTGTTGGTTTTGAGAATGAAACAGATTTTTTTTCGGCGGTTCACGAAATAATCCATGCAAGCTACGGATTTATTAGAATGTTCGAGCTTTATCTAACAGGGAGTAAAAAAGAACAGCCGCACACACAGCATACCCACCCTCGCTTCAGTTTTTTTAATGATCGTATTTGTCCTATTAGAATCGAAATAGCGCTCAGGATAAAATTCGAATATCACGGCCCAGGCCATGTGTAAATTTCCAATAATCTATGGCTTCCATGAATTATTTCTTAAATTTATTACTAGACTTGTATGCATTTCTTGAAACAATGTTATTTGAAGATTACTGATAATAAGATATTTTACATCTAGTAGATGACATTTTGCATGACAAAATGTTAAAATTGAATAACAACAAAACGTGTTTTACATGATTTAAAACAAATGAATAATAAATAAATAGCACCACAACAGTTATATACCGATCCTAAATATAACAGACATCATTGATCTATTTCAACGTTTACTTTTTGGAAGTCTCCTTTCTTGCATTTGTCACGTCGGTCCTGAATTTCTACGATTGTAAAAAGGACCATTCCAACAGTTAGGAAGCCAATACAAAGTACAAGTTTTACTTTTGTAACTAAATATCCACTCCATGCAAATGCAATTATATAACCAAACGATTCCCAAAGTTTGTAGTTTGAGAATGCTGCTTCAATATTAGTTGTAAAGAGATATCCGTATAAGGCTGAAAAAGGAAAAATAGCTTATTGTGATATTTTAAATTATGGTTAATGTAATGTAACTTAGTTTTTGAAATTCAACGTTAATTGTACCTGAAAAAAAATGATAACAAGTGGAATTTAAAAGTTATCAGACACTTAAACGATACAAATATTGCCTTGATACAAGACGATTTTTTTCGTGCCTGTTTAATTTGATGTGTTGTACTCTCAAAACGCAAGTATGTTATTTGTGTCGTTGGGATGCTATCATCTCTTTATATGCATGCTTGGTTTTTCAATTATTTCGTCTCGATTATATCTTATGGAGTTTTATACAAAGAGTAATGTAAAATATGTAAAAGGAAAATGTACGAAACGTTTCAAAAGTCGCCCACAATCCAATGAAACATTATTTTCTAAAATCTTAAATTATTTTCCTAACAATTCATTACGATAGAAAAGGTTAAAAGAAAGGTTGACATTATTTACAATATTAGTTTTTCACTAGTGTTTGGTGGGAAGCTTGATATTTTTCTTTCAACGTGTTGTCGTTTTCTTTAAATACTTGAAGTTAGTTATTTTACAACCGTTACTAGCTAAAACATGCCCCTAGAAATCACATACGCACATGCGACCTTGATATAATTTTCTTTCCCTTAAGCACGTGTCCTTGATGAAATGAGTTTTTCTAAACAAATTCTGTACCAAGTCAGGAATATGGCAGTTGTTATCACGTTTTTATGTATGGTGGCGGTTGTTGTTGTAGCAGTTCAGTTTTTCTGTTCCGTTTTTGTTCCTCTTATATTTGATATGTTACTCTCAATTTTGGTTTGTGACCCGGATTTGTTTCAGTTCAATCGATTGATGGCTATTGAACAGCTGTATACTTCTGTTTCCTTTATTTAAGATGTTTAATAACATTAAAAATGAAAGCAAGTAACGTTGTTATTGTAATGAGGGTAGCATAACATGCATAACATACATAAATAGGGGTTTCGATTACTTTGCTTGCTTGCTCAACAATGATATCAATATTTCCTATTGATGAGAAAAGCAGAGTGCCAGTGAATCATTTGCGGATTATTTCATGTATGTGTATTGCAAAGCTGTTGATACCGCCTAAATTAAACTTACCAATGCTTCTGACTTTCATTGTATTGCCTTAAAAAACTATTGAAGTCTTTAAACGATAAAGATATAATCCAAATGACTTTATATATTTTGTTTTGATGAGGGAAATGTTTACGTCCTTCACATATTCCAAACTGTTTGCAATTTCCGTGTCTCTAGTCCCTACCTTTTGCTTTGTTACAAATTAATAAAATTGCGTGTACTCAATATCTCCTATAGATCATAATTGTTTAACAAGGTTAGTGCGGATTTCCAACTGTTTACCCTTCCAGAGCACATGAGATCATAACCGTTTTTTTATGGATTGTGTTACTCGCTCTAAAGTTGTCTAAGTATATGTTTTTGTTTTTTGGACGTTTTTCTTTTCTTTTGCCATGACGTTGTAAGTTTCCAATCGAAAGATGAGTATGATGGTATTTGTGTCTTTACCTCTCTTTTTAATCACCTTAGATGCAATATTTTAAGACTCCATAAAAGTTCAATGGATGTTTGTGTTATTACTTCACTTTTTTAATTAGCTACTCAGTAAAATAGAGAATAGCAATGGGGATGTGTCAAAGAGACAACAATCCGACAAATGAGTAAAAATCTCAGGACCTCTCATCATCGTTGTCCATATTATGTTATATCATTTCAACTAATAATAAAAATATTTTACCATTTATTTGAGTTTGCATAACTGCATCACCTATTCCCCACAATCCTGCAAATACATAAATCATGACCTGGTTGTCTCGATTTGGTTGCCATAGTAACAACGCTATTAATGTTCCTCCATGTGATAGAAATGCTGAAACATAATACTAATATTTAAGAATTGTAAATTAATCCTTTTAGAAAATTTATTATATACTGTAGATCAACTTGTTTTCGCGGATACTTTGTTCCATTCTAGTTTTAATTTAGAGATTTCAAAATAAATTTCATATAGTCAAATTAGAAAAATCCAAAATTTACGTATTCACTGCGATTTATATGTTTCTGCTCTCGAAAGTAGAGACATTAAATAGCTCGCGAAAATTAATTGGTTTACAGAATTCTGAGCACATTAGATGATCCAAATTTTTGTGGGGTTCGTGTTGCTCAGTCTTTAGTATTCTGTTATGTTTCTGTTTAGCTATGTGCTTTGTCTGTATGCCTTTTTTTATGTTTCTTCCTTACATATATGACGTGGCTTGTACTTGAACATCCAGTCATTGTGTTTACTATGGTAAATTCGTGTATTCTTGACTTTAATTTTTTTTACTAATATGTTTAGTATGTATGCCATTTTGTGCTTCTTTGACACATGCTTATAGTGATTAGGATTATGACTGCTGTATTATTGACATTTTTACCTGTTAAGTCTGTTTGTTTTGCTCATGCATCGTTGTCAAAATAATGGAATTTGATGCGACTGTCATACAAGTGAGAGGTTTAGCTAGCTATTAAACCAGGCTCAATCCACAATTTTATACATAAGAAAGTGTCTGTACCAAGTCAGGAATATGACAGTTGTTAACCATTTGTTTGATATGTTTGAGGTTTTACCATTTGATTAGGGACTTTCCACTTTGAATTCAGTATTTTTGTGACCTTACTTTTTTGTATAACGTTGTGAATTTTTGTCGCTGTTTTGTTATGCCAATGTCAGTTCGTCATCGACTTATGAGTTTGAATTTCCCGTGGATATCTTTCGCCTCTCTTGATTAACAAATGAAGGTAAACTAATTATTGTGATGTACTTTATTTCTTCGTAAATAAGTCTAGCACGTCAGATACAACATATTTATATTTTCACAAGACACGCACACAAACAATAATTAATACTATATATCTTACCAATAATAAAGAAAGGAACATGACCAACAAACTGAACCAGTCGACCAAAACCCCATGAACAAATTGCACAAACCGCACCAAAACAGATCATTACATAACCAACGTTCCATATCCCTATTGTGCAACTAACGTAAGACTGAAAGTAATTTAAAATAAGTTATGTAGACCAACGGTTGGGTCATCATGGTGAGTTAGTATAGGAATTTAAAAAATGGTTAACCTCTTCTAAACTTTGATGCGGTTATATAAATGATGATAGGGCAAACAATTGATTATTTTAGATATAACATTTTTCGGTTATCTTATTACTAATCTATTGGAAGTTTTAAACTGTAATTCAGTTATCAATGGCATGATTGCTCTATAAATATGTTTTACATGATACCATCTTGAAGTAAATGTCTCGTTGTATTTGACAAAACTTTTAGGAATTTTGGTCCTCAATGCTCTTCAACTTCGTACTTAATTTGACCATTTTGGCTTTTTTTGGATTCGGGCGTCGCTGGTGGGTCTTTTGTGGACGGGACGCGCGTCTGGCGTATATACTAAATTTAGTCCTGGTATCTATGATGAGTTTATTTACAACCACTGGGTCGATGCCTCTGCTGGTGGAGATTTATTCCCCCGAGGGTATCACAAGCCCAGTAGTCCGCACTTTTTGTGCTGACATGAATTGTCATTGATATGGTTATATTTATAAATTTACTGTTTACAAATTTTTGAATTTTTTGAAATACTAAGGCTTTTCTACCTCAGACATACATTACCTTAGCTGTATTTGGCAAAACTTTTAGGAATTTTAGTCCTCAATGCTCTTCAACTTCGTACTTAATTTGACCATTTAGGCTTTTTTGGATTCGGGCGTCGCTGGTGGGTCTTTTGTGGACGGGACGCGCGGCTGGCGTATATACTAAATTGAGTCCTGGTATCTATGATGAGTTTATTTATAACCACTGGGTCGATGCCACTGCTGGTGGAGATTTTTTTCCCCGAGGGTATTACAAGCCCAGTAGTTATAATTTTTTGTGCTGACATGAATTGTCATTGATATGGTTATATTTATAATTTACTGTTTACAAATTTTTAAATGTTTTGAAATACTAAGGCTTTTCTACCTCAGGCATAGATTACCTAAGCTGTATTTGGCAAAACTTTTAGGACTTTTAGTCCTCAATGCTCTTCAACTTCGTACTTAATTTGACCATTTAGGCTTTTTTGGATTCGGGCGTCGCTGGTGGGTCTTTTGTGGACGGGACGCGCGTCTGGCGTATATACTAAATTTAGTCCTGGTATCTATGATGAGTGTATTTTCATACATTCATATCCATGCAGCATACGAGTCCATCGTTCATAAATGTGTATACATGAGAGGTAGTCGTACCACATTTAACAACATTGTGAAATTAGAAAATCCAATCTAACATGGAAAAATACATACTAGTATATTTTTATATATTCTACAATACATGTATTAATATTTGTAAGTTTATCGGAAGCTTGCAGAGAAAAATTTAAAATGATGATCGAACTTGCATCTTTGTTGATGAACAGATAACATGACTAATGTTTGTAAGGAAGCGACAAAAGATATAAAAAAGAAGATGTGGTATGATTGCCAATGAATAACTATCCACAAAAGACCAAAATGACACAGACATTAACAACTATGGGTCACCGTATGGCCTTTAACAATGAGCAAAGCACATACCGCATAGTCAGCTATAAAAGGCCCCGATAAGACAATGTAAAACAGTTCAAACGAGAAAACTAACGGCCTTATTTATGTATAAAAAAGAGATTGTCCATTTAATCAATTCCGCGTGTATTGTTGTCTGTTTAATAAATGCATTTTGATGTGAAACAGAATTAAAAAAACTTGTGTGATAAAATTTGCCCACACAAACGTTACAGTAAGAGAAAGTCCTGAAAAAATAACACTTAATAAATATGGTTCCCCGAAGCTATTTACCGGATTCATCTTTATTGACACGAATAAACAGTTTTAAGCAAATGATGTAGAAACAGATGATTACACGAGGAGATATGTGACTAAAAGTACTTAAAAGAAAAACCCAATTTCAAACGAATCATTAAATTGATCTATAACTTGTTCATACAGCAGTTATTATTTGGTGCGTTTACAATAGTGCGTTTACTAAATACCTTAGTGTAGTCGCCTGTTATAAATGCTTGCTCCATTCCACTATATATGGTTAATATTGTTAGGAGCTTCTGTGGCGTTGAACCCCACCAATGCTTGAAACTTGACAGGAACAAATTGGCTGATATTTTCGAATCTCCCCCTTGTGGAGTTTTATCCAGTGTTATATTGTCAAGAAATATTGCAGTTATAATAAATGCCACAACAGCACAGCCGACAAATATACCACATAGTGTATACACCTGTAATTAATTATTATTAAGGTATAAAGCTAAGACGTAATACAAACTTATAGTATGCATACATGTCTCCGATTGCATACATGTACAACATCACAATTTTGATATAAAACGGTTTAAACATACGTCTGTTTATTTTTAAATTCTCAACAAAATTTACCAACTATTAAAAGAGGGACTCGCGGGGCTCGCGGGTCTAAATCGATTTTTTAATTTTATATAGGATGTCGCTATATTTTTCTATAAATGAACTTTATCTTATACTTAATAGAAAAAATAAAATAAAAAAATGGGATCACCGTTCATTTACGCTCACAATCTGCCTTCGAAAGAAGCATACATGTTTGTAAAGGTACCTTTTTTTCTGTTGAACTAATCGGAGAAATAGAGGTAATATGGAAATAAAAAAAGAACTTAGTAACAGAAATCGCCCAACTTTTACAATAGTTAAGTTTAAGAACAGCTTATTTGAAAATAATAATAAAAAACATAGGTCACCGATGAGTCAAAACAAATATTTCAATTCTTATGCTAAAAAATATCATTTTTGCACCAAATGGAGATAATTTGGAGCTTTTTCAATGATATCTACATTTTAAAATTCCTCTAGGGCAAAAACGAATTGATTGTTTTGAATGATTTTTGTACCATATGATAAAGTAATAACTACTAAAGGTAATAAATTAAATTTGTAATGAAAAATAAATGTTCAATTTTTTTCTGAAATTTTTATACCCAGGAGCCTCCTTAAGTCTCATTATCAATTGAGAAATTCAAATAAAGGTAATAAACATATATTTTAGACTCGCATATTGTAATAGAGGAAGACTGAGTGCGTCGACATGGAAAGCGTGCTAATTGGTGAAGGCAGTACGGTGATCTTTAGCTCTGTTTTTGTGTTATTTGGTCTCTTGTGGAGAGTGTCTCATTGGCAATCATATCTTATCTTCTTTTTTATATATACATGTACCTCCCGTCGTGCGAATCTCAACAGAATCTGGAGGGGGGTCCTTGAAAACATATTTGTTAAGAACTTATCCGAAATCACAAGAGATACACTGGGAGCAACTGTTGGGTGTTTTGTATCTCAGCTACTATATGTTATTATACATTGTGGAAACTCAATATAAAAGTGGACGTACTAAAATATTTAAACAAAAAAGGGCACACCATGTACAAAATGATGTACGTTCAAAATAGGAACATGAGTAATAAAATAAAACCCTAAGTATATTTGTAGGACTCGGAGGTGCGATGAGGACCCTGAAGTGCGATGGTACACACCGAAGTACGATGGTCCGTACGCTGAAGTTCGATGGTTTTGTGCATGACGTTTGAATAATGTAACGTTTTCAAAATACAACATGGATTCGCAGGCAGGAGAATAGGGTTTTGTAGATGAAGGTTTCATGTTAACAAAGAAAAGTAAGGAAATAAGAAACAAACAAACAATTCAAGTCCCAAACAGAACAGTTTTAAGCATTACATGTTGAGGTTACAAAAACATGTTTAAACATTTTAGGCAGCAAAGCGGCTGATAGATGAACTTGGCCACTAAATGGACTAACCAGTATTTTGAATTATGCCGCCGACTTTTTGTACGATTAATACAGTATACTAATCTAATTTAAAAAATTAACCTTGATTTATATTTACGTAAGCGTCACATGTTTTTTTTGTGGGCAATTTAATAAAATAAAATGCTAGTATTAGCAATGTTTCAATGTTTTTGCTATATCAGGTTCATATAATGTTGTTTTATTCCCCAGATATTTTGTTTTGTTTTGAAAGAACACCGCCGCTCTAGTCTTATTTTGATTATGGTTTCAGTGTTGATTGTCTACAATATGTCAGACTGAAATTAACTTGACTAAAACCTACGTGTACTTCCCAATTTATCATCCTCATCTTTATTTTTCGTGAAATAATTGCCTCGCTATTAGTCAGGCAAAGATTTACTTGTCGGTATTTTACTTCGTGGATACTGTTCCAACATTAGGTATATATAAGGTATATATAAATTAATGAAGAATTGTTGTGAGCAATTTACAGTGGCGGATCCAGAAAGGGGGCAGGTGCTCTGCCCTCCTAAACCGCCTCTAATCAATTACTAAGTTTTATCATAATATTTAAGTAAATTAGATGGACAATTCATAGTACCTTTATAAAGACCTACACGCTGATTCTTTTTTTTTCTATTTCTCCCTTGAACTCCTTATTGCATACTCTTGCGTGCTACAAGGAGAATTGGAGATTTGGAAAATTAGATTAAAACAAAAATTAAAGTCTTTGGTTTGATCTAAACAGAAGTTAACACATCTTCCAAATAAGAGGCTAGCAGCTACTTTTGTCAAATCTTAATGTTGTTATTTATTTAAAACAGTGCATGTACATTTTGATTTCACTCAAAGTCTTAGGTTAGCCATCTTACTACAGCGTAACCACCATCGCACTTCAGCGTAGATATCAACGAGTTAACGTCACAATGCCACCATCGCACTTCAGCGTAGACCATCTCTCTTCAGCGTGACCATCGCGGTTCCGAGTCCTACATATTTATACAGAATATTTACCTATTATTTAAATTGATATGTATGTGCAGCGTGTTAGAACATTTAATGAAAGATAAGCATTTACAAACCTTTGTATCATCCGGTCTATCCAAATTAGAATTATTTCCTGTCGGAGCAGTTGGATCAAAATTGGCTCCGCATGAATCAATATCATTAGTTGTATTCCCTGGCGTAACGGCAAAAACGGTTGATGAAATTATATTTCCCCATATGTCGCCTAAATATATACAATGAATGTTCATGTATATTAAAATCACGAATGATGAAGATTTATTCAAACCATATTAAGGATATTGTTCCTGCCTTCAAAAACATTTGCAGCAGTTAAATGAGAATTAACAAAACATACTGACATTTTTTGACTTTGAATAAAATGCGTCACGATATGAAATTTTGATTGGTTTAAACTCGAATAGTACAGAGAAAACATAGGCCAAAATGGTCAAATGATTCATGACACTCAAACTTAATATGTATATAAAAATACTATAATTTGACTTTTCAAACTTTAATGTTTTAACTTTTTTTATATATAGAGAAAAAGCAATCTGAAACTGGTAAAATACTGCAACTCGACTTACTTGTTTGGCATGTCATAAAAAAGAATCCGAAGAATTTATTCATGACGTCATCTTTCTTTGCACCTGTTAACTTAGCATACCACACAGCTATTTGCGTAAGATATGCACACTTAGCCGCCCATAATGTTCCTCCGCCTAATCCAACAATTATTGAAGCAGGTATAATAGTTCCCCATATGGCATGGAAGTTTAATGCCATATAGGCAATATAGCACAACATTGATAGTGTCACGGTCCATTTACATCCAAGGTGCGCGATAACAAAAGATGGTAACAACATACATGATACCACAAGGGCGCCATATACGACTGCCAATCCACCTGTTCCGAGTCCTTCGTCTTTGTTTAAAGTGCTTTGGAGGTTTGATAGAGACTGAAATGACGTAAAAAGAAACATAAATCCAATACTGACAACAAAGACGTTTTTTAGAATCCTCACTCTACCCATTGGCGGGGGTTCAGTGTTTTCAGGAGATGGCTCGTCGTTGGATGTGGAAGAAGGGTCAATCTGATTACCACCGTTCAGTTGTTCCATCTGCATGGTTTCCTCCATAGACTCTTCTTCCATATTTAAATCTAAAATGACAAAACTCATCAAAGTTATCAGGCTTAAATCAAAATCCGAACATCTAGAAGTTTTCTAGCAAAGTAAAACTAGAGGCTCTCAAGAGCCTGTGTCGCTCACCTTGGTCTATGTGCATATTAAACAATAGACACAGATAAATTCTTGACATAATTGTGTTTTGGTGATGGTGATGTGTTTGTAGATCTTACTTTACTGAACATTCTTGTTGCAACAATTATCTCATTTTACTGAACATTCTTGTTGCTACAATTATCTCTATCTATAATGAACTAGGCCCAGTAATAACAGCGGAAAATATTTTCTAAAAATTTACAAAAATATATGAAAAATGCTAAAAATTAACTATAAAGGGCAATAACTCCTTAAGGGGTCAATTTACTATTTTGGTCATGCAAACTTATTTGTAGATCTTGTTTTGCTGAACATTATTGCTGTTTCATTTTATCTATATCTATAATAATATTCAAGATAATAACAAAAAACGGCAAAATTTCCTTAAAATTACCAATTCAGGGCAAGACCTAACAACGGGTTGTCAGATCCATGTGAAAATATCAGGGCAGAAAGATCTTGACCTGATGACAATTCATCCCATGTCAGATTTGCTCTAAATGCTTTGGTTTTTGAGTTATAAGCCAAAAACTGCATTTTACCCTATAGTCTTTTTTTAGCCATGGTGGCCATCTTGGTTGGTTGGCCGGGTCACGCCACACATTTTTTAAACTAGAGACCCCAATGATGATGGTGGCCAAGTTTGGTTTAATTTGGCCTAGTAGTTTCAGAGGAGAAGAGTTTTGTAAAAGATTACTAAGATTTACGAAAAAATGGTCAAAATTTGACTATAAAGGGGTCAACTGACCATTTCGTTCGTGTTGACGTATTTGTAAATCTTACTTTGCTGAACATTATTGCTGTTAACAGTTTATCTCTATCTATAATAATATTCAAGATAATAACCAAAAACAGCAAAATTTCCTTAAAAATACCAATTCAGGGGCAGTAACCCAACAACAGGTTGTCTGATTCATCTGAAAATTTCAGGACAGATAGATCTTGACCCGATAAACACTTTTAACCCTGTCAGATTTGCTCTAAATGCTTTGGTTTTTGAGTTATAATAAAAAAAACTGCATTTTACCCCTATGTTCTATTTTTAGCCATGACGGCCATCTTGGTTGGTTGGCCGGGTCATGCCACACATTTTTTAAACAAGATACCCCAAAGATGATTGTGGCCAAGTTTGGATTAATTTGGCCCAGTTGTTTCAGAGGAGAAGATTTTTGTAAAAGATTTCTAAGATTTACGAAAAATGGTTAAAAATTGACTATAAAGGTCAATAACTCCTAAAGGCGTCAACTGACCATTTTGGTCAGTTGACGTATTTATAAATCGAACTTTGCTGAACATTATTGCTGTTTACAGTTTATCTCTATCTATAATAATATTCAAGATAATAACCAAAAACAGCAAAAATTCCCTAAAATTACCAATTCAGGGGCAGCAACCCAACAACGGGTTGTCGGATTCATCTGAAAATTTGAGGGCAGAAAGATCTTCACCTGATAAACAATTTTACCTCGTGTCAGATTTGCTCTAAATGCTTTGGTTTTTGAGTTATAAGCAAAAAACTGCATTTTACCCCTATGTTCTATTTTTAGCCATGGCGGCCATCTTGGTTGGCTGACCGGGTCACGCCACACATTTTATAAACTAGATACCCCAATGATGATTGTTGCCAAGTTTGGTTTAATTTGGCCCAGTAGTTTCAGAGGAGAAGATTTTTGTAAAAGTTAATGACGACGGACGACGGACGACGGACGCCAAGTGATGGGAAAAGCTCACTTGGCCCTTCGGGCCAGGTGAGCTAAAAATGTTAAAGAAATACAAAATCTGTGCATAGTGGATACGGTTTAACATTCAGTTTAGTAACATGTCATCTGTACACATCTGCATTGAACGAAGAATCGGGAGAAATTATGACATCTAAAACATGGTTTAGGGTTCCATTTCCCTACTTCCGTTTCATTAAGAACATCTGGTGTCGGGGTATTTCAAAATGAAAATACTTTTCATGAATACATAAAAGCTAAATGTTACATTTTTATATCTTTTACGTTACCGTTCTTAAAGTGAATGATTTCATGTGGAACGTTTTTCATCTAGAATGGTCTTTCAAACGTGTCACGAAAGGAAGGATATGAAAATTTAGGGAACTGATTCGACCTCCGAACTTGGTACGTGCATCTCTAAAGTCCGGCGTCGGGGCGTGTTAAATCTTAAAATATTATTGTAACACACGAGAAGTAAATTAAATGATCATTTACTTAGATAATATTTAAACCGGAGAGTGTCAATAAATGTTTTACCTTACTATATTAGCTAACACTTAGAAATAGCGATAAATCCTTAAATAAATACCCAAACACTATTTCTTTAGACAGTAGTCCAAACTTCAGGTCAGTCCTATAACCGCAACATTCTAATTACGCAAAGAATGCTGTAACGTACAACAAATTCTTCTGTCCTATTAAATAAAAAAAATCCGTGTCTCAATGAAAAGAATGCAAATATATATATTTAGGTTTTGTTTTCTTTTTCATCTCAGTTATTAACACATTCGCGGCATTACAATAATGATTATTACATAAAATGGGCAAAATCATGTACAGTATACATAAGTGACGTAAAGATATTCTTTATATTTAATGTAAGTCTAGTTGTCTTTCTTTTTATAGATAATTGGTTGAATTTAAACTGTTATGTATGGGAAAGGTATAACAAAACAAATGACAGAATACTAGACTTTTAATAATATGTTATATTCATGTGAATGTAAAACATAAAGAATTGATTACGGAAAGGATATTCATAACAAAGTATTCACTCTTCCTACAGTCCTTTCTTAAAATCCCACAAGTCATAGACACGTTCTGTGATTCTGATTGTAAATGTACGAGAAACCCAGTAGTGCAACATCCGATAGTCATGTTGCATTTGTATTGGGTCAATCATATCTGTTATGACAGCTTTATTTTAAAATTCGTACAAGCTTCGTAAATATCATGAATATTTTGTTTTCATTTAACAGATCACCCTCCACTTTTCCAATTTGTTTTTGTAATTTGAGCACGATTTTAAGGAAGAACGGTTTCTAAATCTTTTGGGATTGTAGTTCATTCTACTACATTCCTGATATACATATTGACATGTTTGTTCCAAAGTGATTACACGATTTTATTTGCTTGCTTTATTCATAGAACTGCTGTCATCATCCCAAAGATTGACAGTCGGTTTATCATTGTCAAATATATCATTACATATTATGCATCTGTCCATCACTGGATATTACAATCTGACAAGAATGCATCTCATATTATTTGAACAATAAATCATTAGCATGCAAAGACGTTAATTAAATTAGAGTTCTAGCATATACTGTCCCATGAATATATACCTTACCCGTATTTGGCAAAACTTTTTGGAATTTTGGATCCTCAATGCTCTTCAACTTTGTACTTGTTTGGCTTTATACCTATTTTGATATGAGCGTCACTGGTGAGTCTTATGTAGACGATACGTGCGTCTGACGTACTAAATTACAATCCTGGTACTTTTGATAACTATATACAGGCTACAGGTACAACAATAGAAAGCTAGGACTTTCAGGTAAATATAAGTAAAATATTAGCATGATAGTATCTACAAGTATATACACTGTAGGTATACTTTACGTTTTAACACAACTTATTAGGTATTTGTATAACTAATCTTAAACGGATAGTAGCTACGATTTTCATTAAAATAACTTTTTTGATCTATATGCCGGATTTTGTACAAAAAGTAAAATAATTATGATTAAAAAAATTACTGGTTACGTTCCATTAAGCATTTAGAAGCTTTTTAACGTTTAACACCTACATTTATTTATTGTCTATAGATAATAATTCGATGCTAAGCCCAACCCTTATTCATATGACCTTTACTCTTCAGTTCCCAATGCGCAATCGCACATTGTGCCTCGAAGGGAAAATGGTCGAACAGGGGAATGTTATGGCAGAAATCGTACGCGAATTTACAGTTTCAGCTAGAAAAGAAACAAAAAGAGGTGCAGACAAGTTATTGTAAATTAAAAATAAAAAACGTCAATGAGATCGGTCAATAAAATCACTCAAAACACCTGCGACGCAGGCAAAGTCAAACAGAAGTAGCCGACGGTTTGCGTAATCATAGTAATGTTTACATTTCTTAAATTTTCCAGATCACATGAAAAAAAATCTCAACGTGTTCATAATTGTCAAAAATATGTTTATAAATTTACGGGCAGTAATCTCCCACCTTAGAAAAAATTAGAAATCAACTTCCTAAACTTTAGTATTATTCTTCAAGTGTATCCTTCATGGAGGCTCCGATTTAACACACAGACACGTGTATACATTATCGGCATGGTTTGGTCATACAAATGTAATAACAAGTGTATAATATCGCCATTGTTAAAGAATCTCGGGTTGGAATAATATGCTGGTATTTGTTATATTTTTTATTTACATAATTTGATAAACGGCGTCAAATATGTACGTTTAATAAAGAGTAATTATCAAATATGTAAGAAAACAAAAAGCACATGTTCGTATCTATATATATCTTGGTTAGCTCACTTGTTATGTCGGCAAAGTTCGGGAAGTAAACACCATGCATAATTAATGAGATGAATAGGCACACAACATGATATGAATTATCAATTATTAACACTTCTGTAGTTTATGAAAACATTTTAGCGATCTTATTGCTTATATTTAGTACATATCTTTGATTTTAGCAGCTTTAAAACTTGTTCATAATTTTGTCAAAATCGTAGCTACTATCCTTTTAAACTATTTGATGTATTTCTCTTTTAAAAAATGTTTAAAAAATTAATATAACATAAAGCTAACTTAGCTGAATTTGAGTTGCTTGTTAATCCATCTTCACTTACGTTGTCGTACTAATGTAAGGAGGAAAATCATGCTTCCATGCCGCCAAATTTGTCGACGTAAACTGATACGATTGACAAAACATTATAAAATAT
Organism: Mytilus edulis; assembly: GCF_963676685.1. Classification (NCBI taxonomy): domain Eukaryota; kingdom Metazoa; phylum Mollusca; class Bivalvia; order Mytilida; family Mytilidae; genus Mytilus; species Mytilus edulis. The sequence goes on from NC_092348.1 coordinate 36,439,484, forward strand.
ATCTATTTTTCAATATTTGTTTTCAAACACAATACTTATACATCCGATCCTTAATGATCATTGTGATCATGTGTTCCATCAGACAATATAAGTATTATCTTAAAATAAAACATTGTATAGTTCAATTCGTATGTATAGCCTTAATGGCTTTCCATAAGTAAAACTACACGGTAGAAATAAAATGTTCCGCTTCAATTTATATCATGCGTTTGTTTCTTTTAATGAACGTTTTAATATAATTTAGGGATCAAATTTTACAATTAAATGAATTAATACTTTAAAATATTAAAGCAACAAATTATAGCAACAAATTATAGCAACAAATTATAGTGTTGTGCCGATATGGTACAAATAAGTAAAGTGTATGTGTAATAAACAGAATACCTTTAATATCTGTAAATCTCTGTATATCTGATGAATCAGTAGACAGCAATATAATAATACATGTGGTTAATACAGTAAACGGAAGTAGAAGAGAATCCTCGTGACGTCAGTCGTCCAGAGGTATTGTTAGGCATACTGTAAGATATGGACTGGTTCTTCTATGTATACACAAGCGGCACCACATTCGTCCCCTTCATGTAGAATCAGTCACACATTTAAACTATAAAATAAACCTAAAAAACAAGATAAAACACTACCGAAAACATAAGTACGTTACCCTCTACATTTGCACCCCAAAGTGCAGGATGCCACTAGAAACATCCTTGAACATTCAAGCAGATTCACAAGTAGCAGAATATAAATACAATCAATTAACGTTTTTACAAATTGCAGTACCGTCCTGGTAAAAACAAATATATTTACAAAGTCCATACAATAAATGTTCCTATATAAATAAACATGCAAACGGGGCCAAAGGCCCCAGATTGCATCTCTGAGTGACTGTTATGTCCCATAGGTACATGTGCCAGGAAAACTCAACCTCACAGCGTGACAGCAGTAATGTCATGCACAAATATATATGTATTCTATCAGTATTCAGGGGTGTTTTCATTCCAACTTGGCTAATAACCAGTTTCTTGCTTAAGCCAAATATCACTGTAACAGTTTCATAGCCTATCTCTGCTGGCCTTAATGTATTGTTCATCAGTGTTATTGTCGATGCATTCTTCACAATTATACTTTCATTTGGATCTAACGATGTAACCCTTCCTGTCAAAACACGACTTCTAACAACATCAGACGAGGCCGTGGGCCTCTGTTCTGATATGTCATTTGTCATTTCATTTTGGCCATCAGAATTAAGGGTCGAGCGTTGACCTACCCACTCTTCCCGCTGATGTTTAAAGACTCAGCTGATGGATTAGGGCTATGCTTAACACTGCCATTGGATAACGGAGACTGTTGTCTGGAGTATCCTGAATTCTTATAGTTTGGTCCTGGTGATGGTGATCGTTGCTGTGAAGGACTATATGACCTTTGAATTTGTGGGGGTGTAATTGTTCGATATACATTGAACTTTGGGGATCTTCTAGACGCAGATTGATCTGAGGAAAGCATTACATCTGATAATTTAGACACAAGCTCTGTCAAGTTTTGTACTTCATCCTCCAATGGGCTGTGATCGACATGTACTATGTCAGTCAAGTTATTGATACTGCTAGCAAATGAAACTTGTCGATGGGCAAAATTTGGACTTCTTGACCCATATATAGCTTTTTGGTTTGCAATAGACGTTTTCATATGTTTCAATGCCTTGTTGATAGACTCTGGATTTCCTTCTATTACGTGACGGGCAGATTCCTTATCTTTGCAACCTCTGAGAAATGCCTCTGTACCGATTTGATCAATAACCGAGTTGTCACATTTATTGTATCCGTCCATGGCTATAAAATGGACACGTTCGGCAAACTCTTCCAGGGTTTCACTGTCCTGTTGCCTTAAATACTGTAACTGACGTCTTGCTGAAACTGGTTCATCCTTTCGGCTAAAACGTTGCTTAAGGGCTTTTCGTAGCGCCTTGTAATCATCACTGATATTAACTTTGCGGGCATATTCTAATGCCACATCTGCTAAACAGTCTAACAGTCTGCAAACCTTCTTCCGATCCTCCCACTGTCTTCGGCCTGCAGTCCTTTCAAATTGATAAACAAATGCTTCCCAATTAAGGGATCCTCTTCCTGTAAAGACTTGCATCTTCGGAAGCTGAGGACTTCTGCTTCTGTCCCTAGCCCCAGAATTGTCAAGCCATCTTGAGTACTCCCTATCAAGAGAGGAATCTGAGGAAGAGCTATGGCTTCGTTTCTGTTCCTTTTTAATGCGCGATCTTGACCTTCTTTTATCAATTTGCTTTGGTGACTGGTCTGTAGTCATCACAGGGGTCATGAACGCGAATGGGGGTTGTTGTACTATTGATTCCATATTAGCGTACATTGCTGGTCTATTCAGCACCAAGGAAGCTGCATGTGACTCGCTACTTGCAGCTGGTTTTATGTGTAATGGTGTACTACTAACATGTGTACCTTGAGCTACATATGGTGTACCAACATAGGACGATGTTAAAGGAACCATTGCTGGAGTAGTATAATATGTGGGTCTATATTCTGTGTATGCTCCATCTGTGCCTTTGAATGGAGGCTGTGTTAGCATACCTGAGGTAGTCCCGTGCAGAGCCGAGGGCCCTGGCACGTTACCCTTGCTACTAGGTAGTGACAGCGAACCCTGCATGTGATAAGTTTCCTTCTCAGTACCAACACTTTCTAGCATGTCGTTGCCATGAGGCTGTGGAAACAACACTGTGTTGTGTAGTGCCGAGGGCCCTAACACATTACCTTTGGCACTTGAAAGTGGAAGTACACCTGCTTTGGATTCAGGCAGTGTAGTTGTATGGTCAATTGAACTGCTTGTTGAGAAGCCAAAAGCAGGAGGCTTATTTTGCATTAATTGTGTCCTGGCAATATATTGACTGGGTTCAACTTTTTGTTTCACTGGGGTATCCATAGGTGGGAGTTTGACTTCTTTGTTCCTCTTGGTAACCAAATCACTAACCACTGATGTCATCTCTTGAAATGATCCTGTTTGCTCAAAGGCACTCTTAAATTGGACTGTACTCGCCTCCTCCGATGGATCCATTTTGTCCAACTTTCTTGCTAAGGCATTAAACTTTTCAGATGTTAATTCTTCTAAATGCTTAGCGTTGTCATCTATCTTCCGGTCAATTCTATGTTCCGACTGTTGGACTTGCTGGGATATTGCTCCAATATTTTCTGAGCAAGTTTTCATTGCTTCCTTTTGTTCTGCTTTAAAATTCAACAAACCATTGAATATTTGGTTAATGCGTTCCTCGCTTTGTTTAACCCTGCTATCAATCTCAGCAGCTCTTTTTTCGTTTGCCTTTCTCTCTTCCTTAAATTCTTGGTAAAGCTGCTCTAATGGTATGTTGTTTTTGTGTTCAGTTAGAGTGTTGTCAGCTATTTGTTCTTTGTTTAATATCTCTACCTGTGTCAACTCATCAAGGTTTTCCTTCTGACTAAGTTCATTATCATCCCCAATTCCTGCCATTTTGTCCTTTAATTTGTTAATAGAATATCACAATTTATTCTCAAATTGCAATAAAATATTTCAAATTGAAATATTCTGCAACTCAAAACAATATGATATGCACTGAGTAATTACTCAAGGCAAATAAATCTCAAAATCACAACTTTTATATGCGATTCAAGACATAAACAATGCAGCTTTTTTATAAAAGCTACTACTTTTACAATTTCAAAATTGCAGGCAACAAAATAGGGCAGAACTGGAACAGAGACTCAGCTGACACACTGTACTTTATTATACGGTGTATAATATGTTGCTCATAAATATTTATGAGTGTATATACCTTCTTTAATATAAAATATCAGTCCAAGTTCAGTATAAAATATTATACGAAACCAATCTACTGAAATGAAGACTGTTTCCGGTTTGCGTCTGCGCAATGGAGTTTTGCAGACAAATGACTTCCGTGAAGAAGGACCTAATGGCGATAACCGGAAGTTCCTAACCTTAGGAATGTATGTTAGGCATACTGTAAGATATGGACTGGTTCTTCTATGTATACACAAGCGGCACCACAATAGCAACATTGGTGATATTAGGTCACACTGCACATTCCTTTGACATAAACAATTATTGACCAATAAATATTGTTTGCAATATCACATTGCAGTATTAAATAAAAATTTAAATAAAAGAGAAAGATTTTTTACCCACCCTTTGTAATAAATTATGTCTACTTGCTGAATAAAACTAATGAGCAATGAATGTAGTTACTTCCCTTTGCATTGTATGGATGCCTTTGATGGCATAAATTTCAATTATATTCTATGTAGGTTTCAATCCTTAAATTACAAGTTTTCCACTCGTCAGATTTTAGAAAATGTTTAAAACTTATTTCTACATTTTTCTTTCTAAAGCATCTAAAATGTTCTGATGTAAATTTCTTTCATGTCAAATCTTATATTGACTTGACTACAATCTTATATTGACTTGACTACAATCTTATATTGACTTGAATACAATCTTATATGACTTATATTGACTTGACTACAAATATAAAACAGACGTATGATTTATAAATTAAGGCAACAGTAGTATACCGCTGTTCGAAGGTCATCAATCGATTTAGAAAAAAAAAACCCGGATTACAAGGTAAACCGAGGGTAAATCGAGGGAAACACATCAACTATTACATGTATTAGAGGAAAACAGCGAAACAATAGAAACAATGAAGTGCAACAAAAACAAAACGACAATGCAACACACACAGAAATGAACTATAAGGTAACAACTACCATTTTCCTGACTTGGTACAGGACATTTAAAGAAACAATGGTGGGTCAAACCCCGCGCTTTTATTCATGGCAATGTTAAATATAATACAAAAATGACAACATTACATGACAGGACTATAGTACAAATATATGAAGTTTAAAAGCTAAAATAAATTACTTAAGGTTTTAGGGTTACTAGTTTATTTTGACGTATTTGCCATTTCAGGAATTGTTAAATGTGCCTTGTAACAATTTTAAACAAAATTTGTAAACCCCGTTATACCAACTACATTTTATTAGATTATTATGTAAAATAATGTCACCACTAACAAATCTTGTCCTTTTATTATACACTTGGTAAGTGATGTCCTTTTATTAAATGTTTTTTTTTGCGTTGAGGCCTGGACTAAGTCGGGTGTGTCTATTTTCTGTGTAGGTCTTCAATGTATTATGTATTCGGGTTTTGTTTTTTGTAATTAGTTAAGACGTGAGTTTTATCATGTAAATCTTTTATATTCATTTGATAAAATTTACTGTTTGCAATAGCATAAATTGTTCTAAATAATAAGGATGTTCTTATCACAAGCAGAAACCCCTAGCCGTATTTGGCACAACCGTTTTCAACTCTTGATCCACAGAGCTGTACAACTTTGTACCCTTTTTTTGACTTTCGAAGTTTATATCTGGGCGTCACTGGTAAGTCTTGTGTGGACGAGGCGCGTTTTTGTCGTATTGAATTTTAAAACTGATGCCTTTAATTATCTATTATTCATGTGTTTCTTTGCCTAATACGGTCTCCTATTTATTTGTATTGTAGTCCTGTATTATTATGTTGTCATTTTAATGTTATATTTAACAATGCCATTAAAGTGCGAGGTTTGGCATGCCACAAAACCAGGTTCAACCCACCATTTTTTTCTTTAAAAATGTCCTGTACCAAGTCAGGAAGATGGCCATTGTTATATTATTGTTCGTTTCTATGTGTGTTGCATTTTAACGTTGAGTCGTTTGTGTTTTCTCTTATTTTTGAGAAATTGAGATAAGACGTGGCACGGTACTTGTCTATCCCAAATTCATGTATTTGGTTTTCATGTTATATTTGTTATTCTCGTGGTGTTTTGTCTGATGCTTGGTCCGTTTCTGTGTGTGTTACGTTTCGGTGTTATGTTGTTGTTCTCTTCTTATATTTAATGCGTTTCCCTCGGTTTTAGTTTGTTACCCCGATTTTGTTTTTTGTCCATGGATTTATGAGTTTTGAACAGCGGTATACTACTGTTGCCTTTATTTAGTTTGTTACCCCGATTTCGTTTTTTGTCCATAGATTTTTTGAACAGCGGTATACTACTGTTGCCTTTATTTATAACCTTTCTTTGTATGGAAAGTGTGACCATTACATTTTGTAGTTTTCAAAAGGAGAAAAAAAGTAAAACTAAAATACTGAACACTAAGGCAAATCCAAAAACAGGAAGTCTTTAAAAACTGACACAATCAAACTATATCAATCAACAGGACAAGCGAAATATATATATAGAATAACCATACATTGTCTCGAAATATCAATGTTATTTGTACAAGGCTTAGAAACAGGTAGAAAAGGATGCTGTGCCGAGCATTTCTACCTGTTTCTAGCCGAGTACAAATAACATTGATATTTGGAGACAATGTATGATTATTCTTTATATACTGCAACTCTTAAACTGTTCTAAATGAAGTATTTAGGGTAAAAACCATCATTTCTTAATTTTGAGCGGAAGACGTCAAATCTCCGCGAACCTGTATGTTTTAAAGACGTCATAAATAAAACTCTACGGAAACACATTGTCAACGTCATAAACGAGGTGATTTACGGTCAGTGACTGTATATCACATATGAATATACGGTCAATGCAATTTGACTGCTCAAATGGCACAGCTGCAGTATATAAACTACCATATTCCTAACTTGGTACATGCATTTTACGAATAAAAACTACTCCCAAACTCAATCAACATTTTATATATAACTGTATAAAATGGAACAGTTATCCAACAATAATGTTTTGTATGTGAAGTGTTCACCGTGAAAAAGTTCTTACGCTCTTAATTTGTTTCTATAGCCTCTACAGTAGCGGTTCTAGAGTATTAGTATTGAGTGCATGACATATACATATACGTCATAAAATTGCACTGAAACTACTTCAATTTGAAGTTAAAGCGTTATAGTGGCTTTACATGTATTGTTATATTTAACATTGCCATAAAAGCGGGAGGTTTGTCATGACTCAAAACCAGGTTCAACCCACCATTTTTTTTCTTAAAATGTCCTATACCAAGTTCGGAAAATGGCCATTGTTATATTATAGTTCGTTTCTGTGTGTTTTACAATTTAATGTTGTGTTTCTGTTGTGTCGTAGTTCTCATCTCATATTTGATGTGTTTCCCTCAGTTTTAGTTTGTAACCCGAATTTATTTTTGTCTCAATCGATTACTGAATTTCGAACAGCGGTATACTACTGTTGCCTTTTATTTATACAAGTACCGTTACATGATATGTATTTATTTGACCTGGGTTTGTATAATGCTTATCATAGGTTTATAAATGTTGACATCGAAGAATCAGTGTAAAACAAATCTGAAGGTACATTCAAGAAGTGGGTGATCGCCGTGATAAATCTTTTTTGTGTTGTTGCGGCGCAGAGCAATCACAAAAAATCAGCCTAGCGGTATTGACTCTTGTGTTAACATTTGATATAATTGCCACGACCATTTTTCGTCGGCTCACTGTTAATTGAATGTTGAAGTTATTGTTACCTAAAACATAGATAGCTGTACCGTTATCAGATCTGTCATCCTCTTGTTGTATCTTCGAATTTTCATTGGTCTTCAACTTCGTAGCTGAGTTGACTTTCTAATTGGTTTGTTTTCAAGCGAAACTGATGAGTCGTATGTAGACGAAACATCTGGTATAGGTGATAAAAAAAAGTCATTCTGTGTAGACGAAAAACTACCTAAATATCATTAAAAGGCGATCTAGACATACATCAATGATACTGCAACCAAACAAAACAATCAAGCAAAAACCGTATCGAGATCAATTCTCAATCTTTTATCGAATATAGAATTATAAGGTAAATCTATTGTTATGAATTAATCGAGTCATATTAATACGAAAAAAATTATAACATTTAAAATAACTCTTAATGTACATACCTTTACTAGAATAAACATGTCAGTTTTCATTTATTCTTGGTTGCGTATACATGGCTGAATAATATGCAATGCTATCAGAGATCAAATCTTGACACTTCCCACTCTCAGTGTTTGTTCTCGTGCGCTTTTTGGTTTTTCTTATTTTGTAGAATCGTTATATATTTCTTATATCTAAGACTTTTAGATTTTTATGTCATATACGTTAGACGGGATTGCTTCCCTTAGAAAATATAGTAGATACTTAGTCACCCGAAAGCGGTTGTGCTTAGGAAGTGCTTCTTTAGATCAGTTGGTTAACGCGCTGCCTTGTAACACTGAGGTCCCGGTAGAGACAAGCAATTTTGTAATGAAATCCATGCTCTCCGGTTACATGGGCGCCCAACTAAAAAACCCGCTGTGGTTAAAGAGGAATTCTAGCTAGGGTATGTGTTTTGAGAGTCATAAGGGCCCCCCTTCCTTCGTGGGATAAGTTTGGTTGATAATATAGGGAATCACTTAAGCATGACTACTGAAGCGGGCTTCCCTTAGTTCAGTCAGCGCCCCACCCCCTTTATGAAAAGTTCTGTATCCGCCACTGACATGCCGATTAAATAATCAAAAAAGCGAGACTCAATTTTTTTAATACAACCTTTACATTATTTCGTTGACCTTAGTAATGTGAAGATCATGGTCGACATTGGAATTTCTTTTCACTAAATACTATAACTATGATGTTAAACCTCTCTTTGACTGTCATTGTACTAAGCAAATCAACCAATGACATTGGAATTAAATGCACATATGGTATACATTCACATTACATAATTACCAATACATTTACACACATTTACATAATATATAAACAGTAAAGTTCTGGTGACAAATGCAAATTGAATGACTATCAATCTTTTTTAAAAAATAATAAAATCAAAATAAATAGCACCACATCAGTTATGTACAGATCAACAATATTACAAACAATATACCAATTATACCATGAAATGTTTACAAAGGTGTCTTCTTGTTTTCATTTAGGTGGAAATCACCTTTCTTTTTGCGACGCTCAAGAATTTCTGTGATTGTATAAAAGATCATTCCAACTGTAAGGAATCCAAAACAAAGGCCAAGTTTGACTTTTGTAACCAAAAATCCACTCCATGCAAAAGCCATAATGAACCCTAACGATTCCCACAATCTGTAGTTCGAGAATGCTGCTTCCGTATTATTTGTGAAGAGATACCCGTACAAGGCTGAAATAAAAGAAAGCTTATTTTAATTCTTAATTCTGATATGAGTGGAAATGAGTGAAGACATTGTATAATGTTAAAATTGAGAATGGAAATGGGGAATGTGTCAAAGAGACAACAACCCGACCATAGAAAAAACAACAGCAGAAGGTCACTAACAGGTTTTAACATTGATAAAAAAATAGAACATTTAAGAGTAAAGTCAGCATGAAACAACTGAAACGGTACGATAATCAAGAGTAAAGTCAGCATGAAACAACTGAAACGGTACGATGATCAAGAGTAAAGTCAGCATGAAACAACTGAAACGGTACGATGATCAAGAGTAAAGTCAGCATGAAACAACTGAAACGGTACGATGATCAAGAGTAAAGTCAGCATGAAACAACTGAAACGGTACGATAATCAAGAGTAAAGTCAGCATGAAACAACTGAAACGGTACGATGATCAAGAGTAAAGTCAGCATGAAACAACTGAAACGGTACGATGATCAAGAGTAAAGTCAGCATGAAACAACTGAAACGGTACGATAATCAAGAGTAAAGTCAGCATGAAACAACTGAAACGGTACGATGATCAAGAGTAAAGTCAGCATGAAACAACTGAAACGGTACGATAATCAAGAGTAAAGTCAGCATGAAACAACTGAAACGGTACGATAATCAAGAGTAAAGTCAGCATGAAACAACTGAAACGGTACGATGATCAAGAGTAAAGTCAGCATGAAACAACTGAAACGGTACGATGATCAAGAGTAAAGTCAGCATGAAACAACTGAAACGGTACGATGATCAAGAGTAAAGTCAGCATGAAACAACTGAAACGGTACGATAATCAAGAGTAAAGTCAGCATGAAACAACTGAAACGGTACGATGATCAAGAGTAAAGTCAGCATGAAACAACTGAAACGGTACGATAATCAAGAGTAAAGTCAGCATGAAACAACTGAAACGGTACGATAATCAAGAGTAAAGTCAGCATGAAACAACTGAAACGGTACGATAATCAAGAGTAAAGTCAGCATGAAACAACTGAAACGGTACGATAATCAAGAGTAAAGTCAGCATGAAACAACTGAAACGGTACGATAATCAAGAGTAAAGTCAGCATGAAACAACTGAAACGGTACGATAATCAAGAGTAAAGTCAGCATGAAACAACTGAAACGGTACGATGATCAAGAGTAAAGTCAGCATGAAACAACTGAAACGGTACGATAATCAAGAGTAAAGTCAGCATGAAACAACTGAAACGGTACGATAATCAAGAGTAAAGTCAGCATGAAACAACTGAAACGGTACGATAATCAAGAGTAAAGTCAGCATGAAACAACTGAAACGGTACGATGATCAAGAGTAAAGTCAGCATGAAACAACTGAAACGGTACGATGATCAAGAGTAAAGTCAGCATGAAACAACTGAAACGGTACGATGATCAAGAGTAAAGTCAGCATGAAACAACTGAAACGGTACGATGATCAAGAGTAAAGTCAGCATGAAACAACTGAAACGGTACGATAATCAAGAGTAAAGTCAGCATGAAACAACTGAAACGGTACGATAATCAAGAGTAAAGTCAGCATGAAACAACTGAAACGGTACGATAATCAAGAGTAAAGTCAGCATGAAACAACTGAAACGGTACGATGATCAAGAGTAAAGTCAGCATGAAACAACTGAAACGGTACGATAATCAAGAGTAAAGTCAGCATGAAACAACTGAAACGGTACGATGATCAAGAGTAAAGTCAGCATGAAACAACTGAAACGGTACGATAATCAAGAGTAAAGTCAGCATGAAACAACTGAAACGGTACGATGATCAAGAGTAAAGTCAGCATGAAACAACTGAAACGGTACGATAATCAAGAGTAAAGTCAGCATGAAACAACTGAAACGGTACGATAATCAAGAGTAAAGTCAGCATGAAACAACTGAAACGGTACGATAATCAAGAAATTTAAACTACAAAGCCATCAAAAGTTGGCTGGGTTCTTAGATGAAATGATATTGTATGTTATCAAACGATTATAGACGTCTTTTGGTCATTTGTGTCGTTAGTTTGCAGTATCATTGGTATTAATACACACTATCCTTTTTTTTTTTATTAATACTGTTTGCTTTCTAATCAATTGATCCCAAGCGTATCTGATAACATTTAATATACCATGGTCAACGAAACATGAAACATCGGGATATCAGCATCTTACTTTTACGGCAATTGAATTGTCGGAACTATTTTAACACCTGCATGAGTGAAAACGTTTCACTACCATTTGTCATGGAATGTGCTGCTTGATAAAAACTATCTTATCTCTCTTGCTCGTAGTGTAAGACATTTTGTTATTTTTTTCCTTTTTCTTCAAGCTGGTTCAATACTTTCTCATTCGTTACATATCTTACTAAATTTACAATGAGCAATTCATTGAGCTTTTTGTCACTTTTTTATTAATCTTTTTTCCCCAATCATCCACTTATGTTCAATCCTTATAAATATATATTTTTTTTTGTGATTGCTGTTTTATTGACGTTTAGTTGACAAATACTTTAACTAAGATTAGCTTAGCCGTATTTGGCACAACGTTTTGGAATTTTGGGTCCTCAATGCTCTTCAACTTTGTACTTGTTTGGCTTTATAAATACTTTGATATGAGCGTCACTGACGAGTCTTATGTAGACGAAACGCGCGTCTGGCGTACTGAATTATAATCCTGGAACCTTTGATAACTATTTTTGTTGTTGTTGTTGAAAACTTAAGATATTCTTAAACATAATACCATTAATTTGTGTTTGAATAACTGCATCTCCCATTCCCCACATTGCTGCAAATACGTAAAACAGGATCTCGTTGTCTGGATTTGGTTGCCACAGAAACAAAGCTATTTGTGTTCCTCCATGCAATAAAAATGCTGAAAAATTATTTCATATTTTCAATTTTAAGTTGTAAATGAAATATGAAGAAAAATATTATAAAAACTTAGTGCATTCGATTGTACTTCAATTTAGAATATCAAGAAAATAATTATTTTTTATTGTCTTTAAATTAAATAAATTTAACAAATGAAGACAATATTGTTATCTCAACATATTTTTTATTCAAGCATTTTTGAAATATTTCACATCATATTTCATCTTTAGACCACATATTGGATCTTTTTTTATAAATACGATAATTGATTGCATTTCAGATATCTTACCAAGCAGGAAAAAAGGTGCATGACCCACAAATTGAACCAATCTTCCAAAAGCGAATGAACAAATAGCATCCACTACACCATAACAGATCATAACATAACCAACGTTCCAGATCCCAATTGCACAACTAATGTACGACTGAAATAATAATAAGTATGACGTCTGTATTTTAGACAAAGGATAAAAAATAAGAAAAAACACCAAAACAATTGATAAGCTTTATCAGAAGTGAAAGATACGAAATCTTCTTAATCTATTTTTGTCAAAATGTCTTATTTTTTTCCACCACAATTATGGATTGTGAACTTTGTTTTTTGGTGCTTAAATGTTATAGAACAGAACGGATTTTAATCTTGTGGTTATAACAAATTAAACCGCGGTTTTTACAATCATAATTATTTTAATGATTCCTGAGTTTGACATGGTTTTTCTGAATTAAAACGTAACAGTCATGCATGCTCAGTCAACACAGAAAAATATAGCGCATATGAATATCACATGAAATTCACATAAAAAATGTCACGTGAGATTCACCTAAAACGATCTAAACACATGAAACGCACATGAAAATCTCACACGTGAATTGTGATTCACATTAATGATGATAAATCTGAATCTGACGTCAAAATATGTCAAATGATTTTTAAATAAATTTGAAAATATAATTAGATGTTATTTGTTTATAAAAGTAAACATACACGTAAAATTTTGTTTCAAACAAAATTCGTGTAATTTTCACGTGAAATTCACAAGAGTTTCAATTCACGTGAAATTCATGTAATTTAAATTTGCCTGTGTATGTAATAAAAGAAGTAGACAATGTTTTTGTTTCTGTGTCTCATTTCACTAGCGAAATTTCTTGCGGTCAACAAATCGTGACATCTTGACTGAATGTCGATTTCTATGGTGGGTAATGCATGCATTGTTGCTGACGATGTTTACTCTGTCAACGCATCCGGAATCATTCTGCCTGAGTTCAATTGTTGTTTTTCACCTAATTTGTTTTTATCTTCTTGATGGATCTATGAGATTGAACATCGATAAACTCACTGTTTCCACGATTTTTTTTATCATCATTCTTGTGGAAATTTTATTTTAAAAATACTTTTGATCTTTGCCGCCACTGTTTGTTAACATGTGTTATCAAATCTCTTGAAAATGTGTATCATTTATAAGGTAAACCGTAATAGGGGAAGTTTCGATAAGACCCAAATATAATACTTCTTTGCCCCATGTATTTGAATATATTACCTCAATATAAGCATTCATGTCTAAGGTCCAACAAATTGTCTAAATTTAAAGCATTCAAATTTCCACTTATGGTTAGAACTAAAGAGTATAGCGAATGTTTCGACATAAGACCTTTGACAGGATGACTTGGCGATTCACTTTGTCGAACTATGCGTTCTGTGTTTCAACAATATAAATGTGGTTCATATCCAAGCGGCTCTGTCAACTTTTACCAAATTGAAAATGTATATTATAACTGATTTCGGGTGCTAATTTCAATGCTAGATAATCAGGAAAGATAAACAAAACATCGTTTGTTTTCCTTTCTCAAATTTTCATACTTCTTATTTGATATAATTAATATAATGTTTACCACACCTTGCCCTTAACTCGAATGAATTCTGAAAACAGACAGACGTTTTTGTCTTTAACGATAGAAAAACATTTCAAAACGAGGTAGTATTACAAAATACCTATAAGATTAGATATCCGAATGAAGTATGCATATATTAAATGCATGCTCAATCCCAACGTGTAATCTATACACTTTGTTACAGATAAACTATATGACTTATAGTGTACTTTGACAAACTTAAAGTTTGTGTTTCCTAAAAATAAATTAAGAAATGGCAAACAAAAATGAGGTAATTTCCTTTCTCAAAGATTCATGCATCAACATGAATATTTGTTATTTTGATATATTTTAGATTTTACCAGATAGGGTCCATATCTCATCTACCCTCTTAAATCAAAACGAAACGTGAGTACAGACAGTTTATCTACAATTTGTCACAATAATTCGACGTTTACTGAAACATAACTACAAATGTTTTTGCCACCTTCTTGCTGTAGGCATCAAGTTAATGTTCATGGTACAATTTCAATAAACTGTAGTCGTAATATACTTTCTCAACAGATGTTTAATACCTTTGTGTAATCGCCTGTTATAAATGCTTGCTCAATACCACTGTAGATGGTTAAGAATGTTAGGAGCTTCTGTGGTGTTGAACCCCACCAATGCTTGAATGTTGACAGGAACAATTCAGGTGATATTTTGCCATCTCCTCCTTGTTGTTTTTTATCCAGAGTAATCTTGTCAAGAAGTGTTGCAATAATAATAAACGCCATTACAGCACATCCAACATAAATACCACACAGTGTGTATACCTGTAATTGGTCAATATAATGAAATTAAGTCCAATAAAATTGAGAATGGAAATGGGGAATGTGTCAAAGAGACAACAACCCGACCAAATAAAAAACAACAGCAGAAGGTCACCAACAGGTCTTCAATGTAGCGAGAAATTCCCGCACCCGGAGGCGTCCTTCAGCTGGCCCCTAAACAAATATATACTAGTTCAGTGATAATGAACGCCATACTAATTTCCAAATTGTACACAAGAAACTAAAATTAAAATAATAAAAGACTAACAAAGGCCAGAGGCTCCTGACTTGGGACAGGCGCAAAAATGCGGCGGGGTTAAACATGTTTGTGAGATCTCAACCCTCCCCCTATACCTCTAACCAATGTAGAAAAGTAAACGCAAGCATTAATTGATTGCAAATAGTTGCTATTTGTAGTCATGTCTAATCTTAAAAGCCATTACAGGCAATTTCAATAACAGATGGATTATTGCATGCATTTCTTCCATATGTTCAAACTATCTGTATTACATAAACTAAACGTTATAAATAATCAATTCAGACGAATATTAACAATTTACAATCATTCAATACTCAAAATGAGAGAATGATCGATAGACTCTGTGAGACTGACTCGTTCAACGATCGGACTATTGTCATGGTATTCGAAAAAAGCGCTACGAAACAAAATTCCTGTCTAGCCTTTCAGGTTCCGATAACTTTGAGGGATGAATAACCTTTAACATTTTTGGTATATATATAAGCGTCATTTTATTTTCCTGATTTGTTTTGTTTGTCAGAATATTTATATGTAATTTATTAAATTATATGGCCTCAACCTGAAATGTATCGGACATTTGTAATTCCTGAAAAAAGCTGCCTTGGACTTTCCGATGTTCAATGATAAGATAATCGAGTACTAGTGATGACTAATAGGTTAAATTGTAAGAAATAATAAATGTTTCTAAGACCAGGAAGTAAGAAAACAATTTATAGATTAATTTCGGTTGTCGTAATCGTACCTTTATTGATCAACTTCAAATCATCAAAATATATCAAACTTAAGTTCAAACGTTCAAAAACTTGTTTTGAGTTTGATTTTAAAAGTTGACACAAAAATTTACATTCACAGTATTGAAGTAATGATGTATAACGATTAGTTAATCAGTAAATCATCAAATATTACATAAATTTTTGATCTTTGTTTTCTATTTTTTTTAATAAAAATGTGGTGTTTTTTTGAAAATCTGTTCATTTGCAGTTGACCATAACATGTACATTTACTTTCATACTTAATCGATGGTTGCTGCCAAAGACAATTTTAATGATACATTCTAATGCAACATCGTTTGTAACGTTCATTTTGTTCAGAAAACGTCTCCATTTTGCATGGCATCAATTCATAATTGCATAATTGATGCTGTGAAAGCGAACGCACAAGCACAGACGACAGATGATAGGTTTTTAATGGATGATTTGACGATGTTATCTGTCAGTTTTATTACAATGGTGAAAACTAACTTGTATGATTCAACCAATCACTACACATACAAATAAATTTTGGAAAGACCACCACCTAAAGTTGGTGATGAGCTCAGATGTTCTTGGAACAAGGATCTAAAACACGAGAGCAACATGTTATCAATTGCATGCGTCCAAAGCGCTTTTCTTGATTTACCTTCATCAAGAACGCGTAAAGTCGAATATTTGAAAGCTATATAATCAAAAAGGACATAAAAACATAGCCAAATCTATCTAAGGTCAACTTTGTCTGAAGAACTGTTGAAATTTAAGTTTCTATGTATCTTTTATAAACGGACAATTTTAGAAAGGTTTGTTATATTAAATCATATCTATATGACTACTGTGCTGGTGATATCCTCAGAGACTTACAGCCCACCAGCAAGAGAAAAAAATGAAAACAACACGCTATCATAAATGTCATGCTTTATGCCTGGTTGCGCCTGTCCCAAGTCAGAAGCTACACGCCTTTGTTAGTCTTGTATGTATCTTTTTTTAAATTTTAGTTCATAAATGTTAAGAATTTTAGTGTGACGTCCATTTTCACTGAAGTAGTACACCTTTTTGTTAAGGGGCCAGCTTAAGCCCGCCTCCGGATGCGGAATTTTCATGCTACATGAAGACCCATTAATAGTTGCCTTGGGCTTTTTGGTCGGGTTGTTGTCTCTCTGACACATCGCCTTTTCCGTTCTCAATTCTATTTTATTAAATATTTGATAGTTTACTTATATTATCACAAAAATTTAACGAAGGTGAAGTTTTCACAAACCTTTGTATCATCCGGTCTATCCAAGTTAGAATTATTTGCTACTGGAGCAGTGGGATCAAAATTTGCCCCACATAACTCTAAATCTTCTGTGGTATTCCCTGGCGTTACAGCAAACACGGTGGATGAGATCAAATTACCCCAAATCTGACCTGAATATATTAAAGTCACAATCAGTTAAAACATTCTAAAAATCATATTTAAGAACAGGTTCCTGCAAGTTTAAAATTATTTATTCAGTCTTTTTATGCCTATTAGCTATAATTGCACTTGCATGTTTGTTAAATTATATAATAAGTTCAGAAATGTATTTTAATGATGCCATACGATTCTCCTCATATCTGTTATTCATTAAGAACTACGTATTCTGGGAAACGCGTGTCAGGATTCGAAGAACGGCAGCATTAGTTCGGGTGATTTGCTTTTGCGACAATTGGCATTTCATTTGCACCAAAATTATCTTAGTTATAACGTAATGTATGAGTAATTTACACACATTTGCCTACAGGCAACGTTGTTGCGACATTCTAATGAAGAGTTCCGCTTGATGTTACTTCACTGAGCTAGTGAGCTTATCATTTACGGTAACTGTTCCGATGAATAAGAATTATCTGCCCTTGATTTTAAAAATGATTTTTTTTCTGAAAAGTACAAAAATATGCTTTACAACATTCATTTTTTTGATAATTTATTTTTCTTCGAGTTCTAGGTTTTTCGTTGTATATTGATTGATACCTGGTGCAATTTTTGTTTTAAACGAAAAAGTATTTTTGCAACATAACCATAAGGAAGTTCAGAAAAAGACACCTATTATACCTTACATACATTACTTCGTATCATTTTCTAGTTGTTGAAATAATGTCTTGTATACACTATATCAAGTGCGTTTTCTCTTGAAACTCGAATCATATACAGAAAACGGAAGTAAATGTACTAAAACAACATGTCCTTGAATTCTTGAAAAAAAATATCCTTAGTTGTCTTTTCAAATGTTAAAAGCAATGGAGATGCACTTGTCATATAACACCTTTACATGTTCACCTAAACTTTGATATTTATGGTTACTTTTAAATCAATTATTTGATATTTTTTACATTAAAAGGCTAACGATTTGGTTGTTTAAAAAACTGAAAATTAACATTCTTGGTGTTGTTGGTTTTTTTTTAAATACGGACAATACGAATACGAATACGAACATTTTATTTTGAATCGGTTCACATATATATAAGCTCTTAAAAGCTTTTTATGGAATATAGAATAACAAACTCCAAAACTGGAAACATGTTTTGTTTACATGCATCTGATCAAAACTATTAAGTTTCAAAATGTTCTCTGTGAAACGTTTAGAAGGAAATATGCGACAAGAAAACACTCTTTCAGAGTAACTAGAGGCTCTAAAGAGCCTGTGTCGCTCACCTTGGTCTATGTGAATATTAAACAAAGGAAGCAGATGTATTCATGACAAAATTGTGTTTTGGTGATGGTGATGTGTTTGTACATCTTACTTAACTAAACAGTCTTGCTGCTTACAATTATCTCTATCTATAATGAACTTGGCCCAGTAGTTTCAATGGAAAATGTTAATAAAAATTTACAAATTTTATGAAAATTGTTAAAAATTGACTATAAAGGACTATAACTCCTTAGGGGGTCAATTGACCATTTCGGTCATTTTGACTTATTTGTAAATCTTACTTTGATGATTTTTTTGCTGTTTACAGTTTATCTCTATCTATAATAATATTCAAGATAACCAAAAACAGCAAAATTTCCTTAAAATTACTGATTCAGGGGCAGCAACCCAACAACGGGTTGTCCGATTCATCTGAAAATTTCAGGATAGATAGATCTTGACCTGATAAACAATTTTACCCCGTCAGATTTGCTCAAAATGAGTTATAAGCTAAAAACTGCATTTTACCCCTATGTTCTATTTTTAGCCGTGGCGGCCATCTCGATTTGATGGCTAGGTCTCCAGACACGTTTTTTAAACTAGATACCCAAAGATGATTGTTGCCAAGTTTGGATTAATTTGGCCCAGTAGTTTCAGAGGAGAAGATTATTGTAAATGATAACCAAGATTTACGAAAAATGGTTGAAAATTGACTATAAAGGGCAATAACCCCTAAAGGGGTCAACTGACCATTTCGATCATGTTGACTTATTTGTAAATCTTACTTTGCTAAACATTTTTGCTGTTTACAGTTTATCTCTATCTATAATAATATTCAAGATAATAACCAAAAACAGCAAAATTTCCTTAAAATTACCAACTAAGGGGCAGCAACCCAACAAAGGGTTGTCCGATTCATCTGAAAATTTCAGGGCCGATAGATCTTGACCTGATAAACAATTTCACCCCATGTCAGATTTGCTCTAAATGCTTTGGTTTTTGAGTTATAAGCCAAAAACTGCATTTCACCCCTATGTTCTATTTTTAGCCATGGCGGCCATCTTGGTTGTTTGGTCAGGTCACCGGATACATTTTTTAAACTATATACCCCAATGATGATTGTGGCCAAGTTTGGTTTAATTTGGCCCAGTAGTTTCAGAGGAGAAGATTTTTGTAAAAGTTAACGACGACGGAGACGGACGCAAAGTGATGGGAAAAGCTCACTTGGCCCTTCGGGTCAGGTGAGCTAAAAATGAAAGGTTATTTCAAATTGTAAAAAATCTCGAAACAATATGGATTCCCACGTCAAAGGCATGTTGCACTAAACTGGTAATACAAGTGGGTATGGCTAGAGGTCTTTCTTTTATGTAATCTTTTAATTTGTTTATGTTACTTTTTCTATTCATTATACTTTTTGGCCATTATTGTCTATTCTTTATATTCTAAAACCCTACTATTTTTTTTGCTTCATTTTTCTCTTTTCTTTGCACGTTTTGCCCATTCTTATATATATTCTGTAAACCCCATCCACACCTTCATCCAAGATAACAAAAATAACGAACCCATTATGCTTCCTAACCATAACTAATATTTTAAAAGGGTATAGAATGAAATTCAAAACAGTGTGGCTGTGGCCATTGATTGACACATTAAATTCATCCATTGACTGGTACAAATTTAGGTGAACGTTTGTATGTAACGACCACTGATCACTATGTACTTTTTAAATACACTTAAACTATGGGGTCACCAAAGGTTCTCAACACCTAAATAAAGTAATTCGAAAAATTAATCAGAAATAACACGATGTTTTGATTTATACCAATTATATAAATCAAAACATAAAGGTCATTCCTGATTAATTTTTCAAATTATTTTATAATTAAAGGCGTTAAGAAACCTTTGGTGACCCCACAGTTTAAATGTCTATCGTAGGTACGTCGTGAACAGTGGTCGTTACAGACAAACGTTCACGTAAATTGTCCCAGTCAATGGATGAATTTAATGTGTCAATCAATGGCCACAGCCACACTGTTTTGAATTTCATTCTATCTTCTTGTTGAGAATCAAATTGTCTTCAAATCTGTTCAATTAAGTCAATAATGAAATCTGACTTACTTGTTTGAAATATCATGAAGAAGAAACCGAAGAATCTATTAATGACGTCATCTTCCGTTGCGCCTGTCAATTTAGCATACCACACAGCAATTTGCGTAAGATATGCACACTTAGCGGACCATAATGTGGCTGCGCCTAATCCAACAATTATTGAAGCTGGTATGATGGTTCCCCATACGGCATAAAAGTTAAATGCCATATAGACAATATAACACAACATTGATAATGCCACAGTCCATTTACATCCAAGATGCGCGATAACAAAAGATGGAAACAGCATGCATGATACAACAAGGGCGCCATATACTATAGACAATCCACCTGTTCCAAGTCCTTCCTCTTTGTTTAATGTACTTTGTAGATTTGATAGGGACTGGAATGATGTAAATAGGAACATAAATCCAACACTGACGACAAGAACATTTTTGAGAATTGTCTTCGTTCCCATTGGGGGCGTTTTAGAGTTTCCAGCAGACGTGGCCATACTGTATGGTGGTGGAGCGTCTATTGAATTACCACCGTTCTGTTGTTCCTCTTTAGATTTTTCCTCCATGTTCAAATCTAAAATGACAAAATTCAACTAAGCAAAATAGTTATTTAGCAAAGGTGATAATAATAAATTTTGTTGAAAATATATAGACCATTGTAGGGTGTTATTTTTCATGGTCAGAGCTGAAGATAACGGGTTCCAAATACGAGGAGTCGGATTCCCAGTACAAGACTTCGGATTCCCGATACCAGACTTTGGATTCCCAATACGAGGCTTAAGATTACCGATACTACGCTTCGAATTCCCAATACAAGGCTTCGGATTCCCAATACGAGGCTTAGGATTCCCGATACCAGGCTTTGGATTCCCAATATGAGGCTTAAGATTCCCGATACTACGTTTCGGATTCCCAATACAAGGCTTCGGATTCCCAATACGAGGCTTAGGATTTCAAATAAGAGTCTTCGGTCACCGGTCCGTCCGGATGTGAGTACGTACATAATATATCAATATATTAATACATCTTTACGGACATTTTTCAGGATACTTCCTTTAATATATATATAAACAAGTCTAAATTGAAAACTACGTTCAAACCTATGATTGCATTGGATAAAAACCGCAATTTTTATACGTGTGTATGTAAAACAAATTTCGTTGTAGTAGGGTCTAAATACAGCACAAACAACATTTTCCATAAGACCAAAAAAGTGAAAAAGTATATTTAAACAAAACGCATTTGACTAACAGGTTGAACAACGGATGTTCTTTAACCCTGCTGACTGCCATTGGCGATTGCCAAATAAATTTGATCACGAGATGTAACAAAATGGATCTTAATATAAATTTAATGCTAAACAGAAAACAATAAACTTGTGGCCCAGATGTTATGCCACAAACATTAGGTGTCAATATTTTTTTTGTACACCAGATCTAGATTTCGACAATATATGTCTCTTCAGTGATGTTAGGGATCGAAACGGTATTTGGAAGGCCATATAATTTACCCTCAATTTAAGATAGACTCTTGCGTTTTAAGAGTCAATATAGGATGAACGGATCATATAAACCGGAGGGAAAATATGATACAAGCCCAAACGAAAAAATATAAACAAGTCTAAATTGAAAACTACGTTCAAACCTATGATTGCGTTGGATAAAAACCGCAATTTTTATACGTGTGCATGTAAAACAAATTTCGTTGTAGAAGGGTCTAAATACAGCACAAACAACATTTTCCAAAAGACCAAAAAAAGTGAAAAAGTATATTTAAACAAAACACATTTGACTAACAGGTTGAACAACTGATGTTCTTTAACCCTGCTGACGACTGCCATTGTCGATTGCCAAATACAATTGATCACAAGATGTAACAAAATGGATCTTAATATATATAAATTTAATACTAAACAATTCTTTTTCGAAATTATCATTATCGATATGTAAAAGATCTAGTACATTCGAATGAGTGTCATATACATTTTACGCAAAACATAACTTATATATTTAGTGTTGTCATCATTAAACTGGCGAGCTAAGAAGTTGACTTGGATTATTTAATGTATTCATAGACACACAAAAAATACTAGTCATTCCTTAAATAAATTTAAACGTTTGAAAATCTAAAAAATTGAAGGAAATAATTTGAACAAGACAATAGTTGGACTCTTGTGGAGAGTTGTCTAATTGGCAATCATACCGCATCTTCTTTTTAAATATACTGTTAAGAAAGATCTAAATCCAAGAATATTGTTGTCGTTATCTAAGTTTATTTGGAGTGTTTTGCCTTTCTGTCATTTACTTTCAGACATATAAATTACGCAGAAAATCATTAAAGATAGATAACACTGGTACATGTACGATCAAATATTTGAGTAGTTATAACAAGTGTTTTAAAGGGAAAAAAAGTAAATTACGTTCGAAAGTACAACAGAGGTATCTTCTTGACAGCATAAGTACGGCTGCGCCACTGTTATTTATAATACAAATGTACTTGAAAAAAAGGTCAGGATGATAAACAATACAACCTTGATAGAGTTTTTTTTCTGCATACAGAATTGATATGAATACCCTTTCCATTACAAGATACTGTGCATTTGTCGCACAGTTTTAAAGTTGTTTCATTCCTACAAATCACAAGAAAGGGTAGATAAAAACGTAAAACACTGGTCCTCATCAAAGTGAGAAATTAAACTGGGTCTCTGGAAAACTGCGACAGAGGAGATAATGGATCTGGTATTTCGTTGGTCCCGTTGATAAACAACAAGTTTGGTTTCCGTGCACTATTTTAAAAAAGGGAGTTCTGTTCCCTATTTTTGGATTGTTTGATAATCCCACATGCAGTTAACAACTGCAGAATAAATAGAGAACTGCTCATAACAAGAAAGAACATCTTCATTTACAATTGTGAAAAATGTTTTTCAAAGGACACTCTTTATACACATAACTATTCTTTTTATACAGTACAATGTTTGAATTAGTCTCAATGCTTGACCAGCAATTGAACAATTGACCTTATGCGCTTAAGCAATTGCATATAAAAAGAAGAAACATGTATGGTATGATTGCCAATGAGACAACTCTCCACAAGAGGCTAACTGACACAGATATTAACAACTATATGTGACCGTACAAGATATATTGTGCAGTTTGTTGTCACAGTGTCAGGGTAGCGTACTAGCTTGATATTGTAATCTCCCTAAATGCATTTAAATCTTTGTGACTTTAAACTATTACTTATTGTAACTTTGCATAGAGCCCTACTGCACGGTAACATCTGAGATCTTAAATATTTTCATTTCAATATTTTATGTATACGTTTGAGGTACGTATTGAATGTACATATGTTTCTCGTTTTTTATATAATTATACCGTTGGTTTTACCGTTTGAATGGTTTAACATTAGTAATTTTTCGGGCCCTTTATAGCTTGCTGTTCGGTGTGAGCCAAGGCTCCGTACTTCGACCTATAATGGTTTACTTTTATAAATTGTCACTTGGAAGGAGAGCCGTCTTATTGTCACTCATACCACATCTTCCTATATCTACATAGCATAGATGGAAACTAATCAATAACACACACACGTGTTAGAATGAACAGGGGAAGAGGTAGAGCAAATAAATTGGAAATATTTACAATGATAGGAACACAGTGTAGATATAAGCCTCTACATTTACAATGATAGGAACACAGTGTAGACATAAGCCTCTACATTTACAATGATAGGAACACATTGTAGATATAAGCCTCTACATTTACAATGATTGGAACACAGTGTAGATATAAGCCTCTACATTTACAATGATAGGAACACAGTGTAGACATAAGCCTCTACATTTACAATGATAGGAACACAGTGTAGATATAAGCCTCTACATTTACAATGATACATGTAGGAACACAGTGTAGATATAAGCCTCTACATTTACAATGATAGGAACACAGTGTAGATATAAGCCTCTACATTTACAATGATAGGAACACAGTGTAGACATAAGCCTCTACATTTACAATGATAGGAACACAGTGTAGACATAAGCCTCTACATTTACAATGATAAGAACACAGTGTAGACATAAGCCTCTACATTTACAATGATAGGAACACAGTGTAGACATAAGCCTCTACATTTACAATGATAGGAACACAGTGTAGACATTTCAGTTTGAAGATTTTCTTTACATTAAAAACTAATAAAACAAATGACAATACAATATGAGGCTAGTGTTTTTGGTGTATCAGTGCAGCTTCATATCCTGGTTTTTTGTGTAACCCTATATATAATAATATTCTGATAATCTGACTATCAATGTAATTTCTACATAAGAAAATTCCGACAATCTGACTATCGATTTATTTGGTTGAATTCCATCGTGCCTTCGATGATTAAAAACTAAAGGTTCTTTTATCTTTTCAGTCGAAACAAAAGTTCAAGCGTAGGTCAGTAGGATAATTTACATTTTTGTTGTACATTATTTAGGTAAATATTATAAACACTTTCTTTTTTTTTAAGAATGCAAGAAACTATTATAATCACATTGTAAGTGTAAGTTCTGAAGGTGTTAGTTTATCAATTCAAAATCCCGATATATTCGATCATTTTTGCTTAATTTTCACAGATTTCTACAATTTTACCTTAAAGTTTAACTTCATAGAAACCTGGTATATTCTAAATTGTCAGTACATATCACCTTTCTACATAATAATTTTCCACCAATGTTTAATGTCTCGTAGTGAAATACATCTGTTCCGAAGGCAACCACAGTGGCAAATCCAGAAATTTTCATAAAAGGGGGTCCATTGACTGCCAAAAGGGGGCTCGCTCCAGACATGATTCAGTGATTCCCTATATAATCAAACACATTTTCCAAAACAAAAGGAGGGCCCGGGTCCCCTGTCCCCTCCTAAATCCACCGCTGCCTACTACTACAAAATAACCCCTGGTTTTCGGGATATCTTAGATAAGTGAACTAGTGATTGCATTAATCCTCAATGTTTAATAAAAACTCATGAACAAGTAACATTTGGCTCACAATCTTGTAAATATATTTCTGTTTCATCCAACGCTTCATATCTGCATTTGTTAGTTAGTTTAAGTAAACAATGACACTGATCAAAAGCACTATATAATTGTCAGGGAAGGGCTATACTTTTATGTATGTTCTAATTGGAGTGGGGAAATTAGTGGGATGACGCGAAACAAAGCGGTAATTCTAGTTACAAAAATTTACATAATTAATATGATACCGAATTTTGAAGGGACAATTGGAGAGATTTATAATATTGATTGTTTTGATACAGAATTAACACATAACAATTGTATACCGATTGATGATTGATTGTTTGTTGCTTAACGTCCAGTGACAAATATTTCATGCATGTTCAGGACGAGAACAAGTTAACATTATAAATGAATACCGACACATACAGCATATGTAGTTAATAATATCTTTGGATTCTCTTTTAAATATAATTATCTACAAATTATCTAAAATCAGAACTTAATAAAGCTTCACTTATCAATTGGTTAAAACCTTTAGATACGTTTTCACCTTTAAATATTGATCCTGGTTAGCTGTCTCGTTTTAAAGTATGACGCATTTCCATTCATTTATACAAATTGTTAACTAAAGATTTTGTACATATAGATATAAGAAGACGTGGTCATGAGTGCCAATGATACAACTCTCCATTACAATTTGTAAAAAGTAAACCAATATGGGTCAAAGTACGGCCTTCCACACGAAGAATTGGCTCACACCGAACAGCAGGCTATAAAAGGTTCCAAAAATGCCAGAGTATGGCCTTCAGCACAGATCCTTGACTCACACAAAACAGCAAGCTATATAGGTCCCCATAATTCCATGCATAGAAAACAGATCAGTCAAAAGCGAGGAAGAGTCCTTTTATTTATAAAATCGGTGCTTTTAAGAATTCGTAATAGGAAAGAAAACAATTATGTCAAAGCGTCAAAGCAAAGAATGATCATGAAAATTATAAAAGCATTAGATAAAAACAAATACAAAAAAAGACCTAAACAATTCAGGACAAATGCATCACTTACACTAAGTCTTGCAATTTACCACACATTAAAAATACATTCTTCTGTAGAAATGCATGTTGTACTAACTTACTAGGACTAACATGTTTAAACGTATATTAAAAATAGTCTTAGCGCTATCTTAATATTCTTAAGACTTACAATTTAGCAACAAGTAAAGATAGATAAATTTGCAATATCATTTCAGAAAAAAAGTAACTACTCTTACCGTTAAAGGGTATCAACTTCCAAAAAAAGTTATTTAGACGGTGGCATCTAATGTATAGTAAACTTGAAACCACGTGGGATAGATTACATAGTCTACCTCGCCATTGAATGGTTGTTAGGTTAGGCAAATATAAACAATCTTTCAGAAGATAATACACCAATTTAACACCCAGACTAAGTGCATTATTTTATGTGTGACGCAAACCCTTATGTCAAAAATACAATCCTAAAGTAACAATAAATTTAATAAATAGCGGATATGGGTTTAGGGTCTATTTTAAACTTGCGATACAAATTAAACAAGGGTGTTTTGAACAGTTTATTTTTGTGTAACCTTTATTAGATTTGCTAGTGAAGGAGAAGTTTTCGGAAGCCATATATTCTTAATTGCGTATTCCTGGTGTAATGTTCATATTTCATTGACTGTTATATTACAAATATTTTATCGTATGTTATGATGTTATACTATTGTTTTAGAAAAAGGGAGAAGGTTTGGTACCATTAAAACGTTTAATCCCGGAATGGGTTTTCCCGTTTGAATGGTTTTACACAAGTAATTTTGGGGCCCTTTATAGCTTATTGTTCGGTGTGATCCAAGGCTTCGTGTTGAAGGCCGTACATTGACCTATAATGGTTTACTTTTATAAATCGTTATTTGGATGGAGAGTTGTCTCATTGGCTCTCACACCACATCTTCCTATATCTATTATACTATATGTCAACGCCAGCCCCGCTCCTCCTTAAACTAAAGTGACCGTCCCTTATCCCTGATATCCCCAGGGAACTAGTGTAAAACGTAAATTAAATGATAAATGTAGCCCAATGAGATAAAATGAAATTGCACATCAGTTGAAAGTTTATTGTATCGTTCGACACCGGTAACCCCTGAAAGACCATGCCTAATCCGTTAAATCGCCACAAGACTTATATATATATATATAGTAGATACCATATCTGAATACGTATGTAAATGGATATTACTCGGTAAAATTGAATTTCACATCAACGCAATACATTATCGACAAAATTAAAACATCTGTACACCATGTGGACAAACAGTATACATGTATACAGTACAGCACAACATGAGCGTGAAAAAGAGATACCCACCCAACGAAAGGATAGTTTGCACATATATGATAGGTACAATAGGCCAATACGATAACCTCAACCACCCTCCAAGAAAAATACCTCAACACATATCTAGCGGTCAACATTCGACAAACTCTCTTCAACAATAGAGAGGAGCCTATATTATATGTCAATTCGATCCGTGACTTCCCCAAGGACTTTGGACTATTAAAGATCTGCCATCGAACACTTTCTCTAAAATGACAAAAAACACAATAGCATAAAACTAATCTTTTCACCTAATTTTATAGTTTGTTCTAATGTTGAACTAGTACTGTTACATCACTGTCCTAGCTTAAGGGGATGATTGGGAGCTCGCTAACATGTCTAACCCCGCCACATTCTGTATGTATGTGCCTGTACCAAGTAAGGAGCCCGTAATTTAGTGGTTGTCGTTTGTTGCTCTTTAACATATTTATTTTTTGTTCATTATTTTGTATATAAATCAGGCCGTTAGTTTTCTCGTTTGAATCGTTTTACATTGGTAATTTAAGGGCCTGTTATAGCTGATTATGCGGTAAGGTTTTTTTTCTCATTGTTGAAGTCCGTGCGTTGACATATACATGTAGTTGTTTTAATTTCTGTGCCTTTTGGTCTCTTGAGGAGAGTTGTCTAATTGGCCATCATACTACATCTTCTAATTTTTATAATCTTACTGACGCTGGACAGGCTCACGACTATCTAGAGGTTATAATCTTTATTTTTTTTATATCTTTATCTGTCCTCATTTAGGGAGCTACCATTCGATTTTTATGGGGGGGCTAGGATGAAATTTGAAAAAAATAGGCAGGACAGGAGTTTTGAGTAAAAAAAAAAGGCAGGATGAGAAACTTGTTAAAAAAAAAAGGCAGGATGACAATTTGTGTAAAAAAAGTCAGGATAAACTAGTAAAAAAAAAGGCAGGACCGAATAGAGTAAAAAATAAAAAGCCAGGACAGAGATTACAACTAAAAAAAAATGCAGGACAAAAATTTTCATCCTAGCCCCCCCATAAAAATCAAATGGTAGCTCCCTTAATCTAGTTGATTAATAAAATTAAAAGAGCATGCACTAAAACAAGTACAGAAAAACACTCACATGTGACCTAAACACAGTGGGAAAAGAGATAATGCAAACAAAACAATATAGAAATGCTATCGTATCGAAGAGCGCTCGTGTACTCACTGTAAGCGTACTCAAAGTAATTACCTGATACAACAGGGTATGCCATCATACAGTGTTAATCTCTTATATATCAATGGCAATTAATCATTTTAAAAAAGATTTTATACAGCATCGTCATAAAAAATAAAGGGAACACGGCAGTTACTAGCTGTATTTCAGACAACAAATCAAAAACGTTTTTCGTGCTTCAAATCGTTGGTTATCGACAAGATTACCACACAACAATGGAACAATCTAATTATTATAATCAGTCGTCTGTTTATACAAAACCAAAACTTTGAAAACAATTTATAAACTTCTGAACTTTATTGATTATATCATAATAAAAAGTAAAATCAGAAAATTACTGAACTCCGAGGAAAATTCAAAACGGAAAGTCCCTAATCAAATGGAAAAATTAAAAGCACAAACACATCAAACGAATGGATAGCAACTGCCATATTCCTGACAGGGTACAGACATTTTCTTGTGTAGAAAAGGGTGGATTAACCATTGTTTTATATTAAGCTAAACCTCTAACTTATATGACAGTTGCATCAAATTCGATTATATTGAAAACGATGTGTAAACGAAAACAAACAGCCATAATAGGTACACATGTTAAAAAATAGGGTTACAGCAGTCTACATTGTGTTATAATATTGATCACTAATAAAAATCCAACAGATAGGAAACAAAGAGGCACAAAATGGCATAACAATCATTGGTGTGAAAAATGTCTCTTTCTTATCCCTGCAGCTGAAATTCTACTTCAACAACGAAGCCCAACATAAATGTACTATTGTGATAGAATTGAGTTATTGTTTAAAAGACAAATTATAGATAAATACATCTTGCTGTAAAAGTTTTTTTTGTGATGAAAAAAATACGTATAGCATGTAAAAAAAGTTATTTAGGATGTACAAATTATTGTGGCATAATATTTTGATTTTAAACGACTAAATAAAGTTTTTTTTCTGCTAGCTCTAGCTTTGTTTTAGGCTGTTTAAGTTTGTAATAATGAAAAAAATAAAATTTGTATTGAAGAAAGAAATGTTAAAAGATTAAAAATGTCCGAATTAATTTGGTTTACTATTTTGATCATTATTTTTTCAAACGACAAAATAAAAATCGTTTTCATCTTGCTAGCACTTCTTCCTGGCGATTTTCAAATTCAAAATGTTCAAGTGCCAAATTTTGATATTCTCATATGCAATATCCATTGAATATGTATATATAAAAGCAATAATAACATTATTCATTAAACTTGAGCATACATTGTTTATTTACACAGATAGATTTATCTCATGTACTTAACATAGATAATGAACACCCACCGAATTCGAACAAATATTGATTTACCTGTTGCAGATAACATCAGAGGACTTGTAACAAGGAAGTTCATTCCATCCCTGTCAGACTGGTCAAGTAAACAAAAATTATCGCTAGGTTGTGGACTCGCTTTTATTGTTTGTATATCTTCTGCCATGCTAACATAAAAAAAATCCCGGTCGGTTATATCTTAGAGATACATGTATGTGTCGGTTGTAGAGTAAATGTTTGTGCATGAGCTTGAATATCATTTTGAAAGCATACTAAATCACTAACGTGACATAAATACAAATATCAATAAATAATGACAACGATGTCCAAGAGGGGTATGGACGACGGTGGTGCTATTCATTTTTGTATATCTGATCTTTTATACCAATTTCTAGATTAGTATCTTCTTTTCCATTATGGTCTATTCTTGTGTTATTGTTGTATGAGAATTTGTGTACTCTTGTCCTTAACACATGTTTAATTTTTGCCAATATGCTTTGTCTATATGCCTTTTTGTGTTTCTTTTTTACATGTACTTAGACATCAATCATTGTGTTATTGTTCTATGATAATTTTCGTACTATTGTCTTCATTTTTGCTAATTTGCTTTGTCTATATGCTTTTTCGTCGCTTTTTTCTTACGTGTGACGTGGCTCTGTACTTATACATCTCGTCATTATCATATTTTGTCATGGTTAATGTATGTTAATATATTTTGTTTGTTTTATAATGATTAACTGCTATACCCCTATTATTGAAACGTTACCTATTATGTCTGTTTGTTTTGTCATACCTCGTTGTCAATATAATGGAATATTGTACGAACGTCATACAAGTGAGAGGTTTAGCTAGCCATTGAACCAGGTTTCATCCACAATTTTCTACATTAGAAAATGCCTGTAACAAGTCAGGAATATGACAGTTGTAATCCATTTGTTTGATGTGTTTGATCCTTTGATTTTGCCATTTGATTAGGGACTTTCATTTTTTGAATTTTCCTCGGAGTTCAGTATTTTTGTGCTTTTACTTTATATTTTTGCATATTTTTCTCTATGTTTCAGTTAATTGTTTTCTATTTTGAAAACCACACCCAGTCTCTCAAGAGTAAATGCCATTTATAAGGTCATGCGTCCCTTCTAGTAGAATGACTACGCATTCACTAGTAACTACTACTCGCAGCTAGATGTCACAAAATATCAATCGTGTACATCTATTTCCAAATTCCCATGTTGCTATACTCCCATTGAACGGAATATTAATTCGATCTTTAAAAAACATTTGATCGTGGATTCACTTAATATCATAGTTCAACCCCATTATTTGTATGTCATATATTATAAACATTTTCCTTTTTATACTGTATGCTTTCAAACTGGTTCAGATTTGATACATCATCTTATTATTTTTATAGTTTCACGGGCAAACTACATGACTTCTATCATACTAGACTTCTAGTCCTTTAACTATTCCGGTAGATAAATTAATATCAAAATCAACGTCGTGGAGTGATAGAATTTATTTATTTTTTCAGGAACAAATTTGGACTGATGAAGAACAATGAATCAAAACATTTAATACAGTAATAGTTTAACATAACAAATACTTATGAGATAAGATT
Source organism: Mytilus edulis (assembly GCF_963676685.1). Taxonomy (NCBI): domain Eukaryota; kingdom Metazoa; phylum Mollusca; class Bivalvia; order Mytilida; family Mytilidae; genus Mytilus; species Mytilus edulis. The sequence goes on from NC_092348.1 coordinate 36,471,496, forward strand.
ATACAGATAATGAGGTTTCCAAAACATAGAAATTTACATCTTTGATAGCATGTTAATTTTGATGGATGGCGCATGATGTGCAGGATCTTTTATTCCTTACGGTGCACCTCGGATCTCCCCGTTTTATTGGATTTGTGTTGATCAGAGTTTATGTTATTTTGTAGACAGATTTTTGTCTTGTTTTCCTTCCTCCATGCTTTTGTCGGTCTCTCTCCTACTAATAAGTTTGCTATATACCGCTTCTATTATTTTTTTTTATTAAAGATAGACGACACTCAGCAGGTCTTTAGAGAGTTTACCAAATTGTTTATTCGATAGTTTATCTTATTGCATCCCAGTGTATCCTTATACATTTTAACAATTGTTTTAAAAGACAATGAGATCTGTCATCAACACCAAATTATCTTAATACAAAGATAAAGAAGAAAAAAAAACACATTATGACATGAGTTATCACAGCCACTTAGAGCTTAATACCCTAAACCCTTCCCATTGTCTTCATTCGATGAGTGGAATTATAAAAAGATTAATACACCATATTTTAGAATCTACTTGTAAAAAAGAAGCTGTGGTATGATTGCCAATAAGACCGTGAATTCTCCACAAAAGACCAAAGGACACCGAAATAAACAACTATAGGTCACCGTAGGGCCTTCAACAAAGAGCAAAGCATATACCTCATACCCCGAAATGGCAAATGTAAAACAATTCAAATGAGAAAACTAACGGCCTACGAAAAACAAATATGTAACACATCATCAAACGACAACCACGGAATTACATGTCGATGTACAATAACTATCAATAACTATCAGTACATAGAAGTCATTAAATTGTAACCAAGTTGAAGCTAGAACAACTATTCATCTCTGCTTGTATGAAATGCATAAACTATTTTAAAGCTAAGTAATTATTACGTTATTTCCGACATAAGAATTTGCAATATTGTAATACCTGATACATGATTGTATATGATAGAGATAATTCATACAGTAGTTAGTATGTTCAGAAGTTGTCGTTTGTAGGTTCATAAGTGTTTCTCGATTCTCGTTTTTTATATATATTAGACCGTTGTTTTTCCTGAAGCTTTTACAATAGTCATTTTAAGGCCCTTTATAGCTTGTTGTTCGGTGTGAGCCAAAAATCCGTGTTGAAGATCGTACTTTGGCCTATAATGGTTTACTTTTACAAATTTTGACTTGGATGGAGAGCTGTCTCATTGGCATTCATGCCTCATCTTCTTATTTCTAAGTAATGAATGTTGTTAAAATCGACAGAAATACTACTCGCCAACAGATAGGTTCCGATTGCAACCAATTTACGTCTGTGATATTGACTAGAATAGTTTGACGAGTACCGAACGAACTTCCTGTTTGTACCTAGTACTTCGTAAAATGTTTGGCCTAGTACACTTTCGATTGACAAGCCAATGAATTACAATTCACTTATTTTGTACTGTTGACATAATGATACTTTTGTGATAGATATCTCGCCTTTTTAATCATTTAAATAATATAATTCAAGGTATACGGCCGTATTTGTAAAATTTTCATGTAATATTAAGTACAGTGTGACTGTCGTAAATGAATTACAACTAAATTTTAACAGATGTCAGAGTATCCAAGAATATACATAAAATTGGAATATATTACTAGTATTCAAATGTATAATCAGGTAAAGAGCCAAAAGATACCAAAAGGAAATTCAAACTCATAAGTTGATCAAACCAAGTAACCTACAACTATAAAAATCCATCAGAACATATTAAAAAATGAAAAGACTAGACGTCAAACAACAGTATTCAAAACACAACAGGAGCGTTCCTTGGTATATTTATAGAACATATTTCAGTCATTTCAAAAAAATGTACATTTTTCGGTTATTGTCTATTGTCTGTTTTATTTGTAAGTTTGACATATTTTTTCAATTTAACATAAGAGTTTACATATTGTGCAAGATAGTACATGCAAATATTAGTGTGCAAAAAGTTTCATATTTTTTTTATATTCGTTGAAGTATGAAAATTCGCCAATTTTCATGCGTTCATTTTTGATAAATAACATTTGCATTCAAATTATCTGTACATAAAACTGCATTTAAAGGTAAACAGAACGATTTTTCTTCATTTAGTAACATCATAATTAAAAATAAATAACTTTCCATGTTTCAAATCATGACAACTTTTATTCCACAGTCACTGGAATGTCTGTTCATCAATATTTGTCCTTCCTGTTACTATTTATTTGTTTACGGAATAAAACTAGTTTCTCCCTCCAATAACGGCGGTTTTTTTTATGGTGACGTCGTAGGCATGGATACAGGACGTAACGAGATGGTGAAATTTTTTATGTGGAGAGATTTTGGTCATCAGAATCAAAAGATCGGTAGGTATTGATGTATGCGTACCTTTTTATAATGTCTTTAATGTTACCAGTTGATAGATAATTTTTAATTGCATAAGACTAATGAAACGTTTGTTACCGTAACTTAGGCATGGGCCGGAAGTATAAAAACACTACATCAATTATTAGGGAGCGACTATTTTAAAACCAATTTAAGTTATGTACTAATTTTTCCATCCTGTTACTGTCCTTCCTGTTACAAAGACAGTGGTAACAGGAGGGACAAAAATGGTAACAGGATAGACATACTTTGTAAGAAAACTCAAAATGCCTCTTACATTATCGCAAATAAATTGTTACACATATTTATTACCGTACGGTATATTAATTCATAAAATGTACGTTTGTATTGCGGTATTTCTAGAACAAGTCAAGTGCTACCTTGACTGGTAACAGGATGGACAAAATTATTAATTGTGCAACTATTATTTAGAATTCAGTTGCCGATATTACTGTACAGCTATTATTCAAGCGTGTCATATAGAATATGCATTGTTTCTTTTCAATACTCTTTGAATGCTTTACCCTATGCGATTTGTACTTAAATGTTTTCTTTAGTACCTGAACCTAATTTGGTTCATTTTGTTCCTTCATGTGTTATTTTGTTCTGCTTGGGTTGTAAAACTATCATCATATTTTGCCAACTTTTGTACTGGTTTCTTAGAGACATGATACTTTCTCGTTACAGGCAAATAGAGATACAGACCTTGCGAGACGACAGCAACACTTATGACACAAAAGAATGTCTTTTATTCCAAAAAAAAGGGGGGTGAACAACATATAGATGTGGGTATATTTTACCTCCGGTTGTGGTTTGAACTCCCCTGCCCTATTCATAAAATAACAATGTGAAAATCCCTTCTCCGTCACATATATATTTCACAGCTACCACTATCATACTTAAATAAGATGATATTAGGAGATACAAATATTAGAACACCAATTTTAGTCTACAGTAGGTGCACATCATGTACGTATGGGTCGACCCATTAATTGATATAAGAATTTCTACCCATTGATTTATTGCCTTCTTAAAGTTGCAGGTCATTGATATATTTGCCATTCCAAATATAAATACGCACACCAGCGGAAAATCTGTGTGTATTATTCATTTTTATAATTTTTATAATGACATCCCCCCTTTTTTTTTTGGACGCCTCCGTGCTTTTCTTTGCCAAAATCATTGAGAGACGCTGCTACAACTTCCAGAATATTGGCCATGCTATCATTCCGAATCCAAATAAAATCATAACCTCTTCGTGAACTTATGGAGATGATCCAAAAATCCAAGAATGACAAGCCTTCAGTGTTAAAATGTGTCAGAAACTAGATACATGTATATCAGAATCATTGACAATAAGAAAAAAATAATTTGAATTTTCGTTGTTGTATTGTTGTGTTCTTTAAACTGTCCTCGTGTTTTTAAACATATGAAATTAGTTTTGCTTTTTACGCCTACATCTTCAACCTTCTCTAAGACGGTACGATGGATGGTTGTTCTGGTGATTGGTTAGCCTCCAGTGGACACTTAACGGCATATTCAGGAAGATAATATGATAAATAAATAAGAACCAACATGCTGAACTTGGTCTTAAAAGCGGTAGTTCACAGAAAGGCATGTCATCTTATGTACTGATTTTTATGACTTGCGGCAACCAAATCTTACTTCATACTTAGCGAAAAAAACAAAAAACACCAATACCAATTTTGTTTTTGTTTTGTTTTGTTTGTTTGACCCGGACAGGGTTGATACACGTATAAATGGTTCGTGTATAATGTTTAGATACTTATATCTCCCGTTCGTATCCCTATGAAATTCAAAATCCAGTTTTTTGTTATTGATTTTCGTGACCCAAATTATGTTTTGTCTCTACTGTTACCACTTTGTCCTCCCTGTTACTGCCTTTGTTCGTTCCTGTTACCCCAAAAAATGTGTAAAATAATTTATACAATCAACATAACTGATCTATTGACTCAGTTTCCAGTTAGTATAATTGAAAAGGGACATAATAGTGAATTTTCAATGCCACTGTCTCCACAATATTTTTTTAAGAGTGTTTGAAAAATAAGAAATGTGATGATTTTCCTGAACGTACCGACTATCTGCAGATTTTTTTTGGGTAATCTACATAAATGATAAATGTAAATGTGATTTCAAATGAACACTGCTATGCAAATGTGAGCCACACTTTTCATTGGATATTTTCTTTTCTATTATCACTTTTGCTATCAGTTAAAAAAAGTAACAGGATGGACAAAATCTGACACAAGCTGGCACACAATTTTAAAATAAAATTTTCTCAGGTGTTGGTAAGATTGCATATTTTGAAAAAATATTAACAAATCAATATGCTATTGGTTTTTTAAATTAATTTGCATTTATTTGAACTTTTTTTTTTGGAAAAGTTCAGATTCCGAATTTGTACTTTATTTTGAAATGAATGATTTACAATAAAAACAAATAACTGACTTTCGACGTCACAAAGAAGTTTACAAACAATTTCGGACGACCTAATCTAAATAAATCAAACGTAGTGAGAAACTATAAATTTCCTAAAGTACACTTCAACGACATGTAGTAGATTTTCTAGTGGTGCTTTTATATGTAAACAGAGGTAGACACACTTGAAAGAATTGCTTTACAACATAAAAAAAAACTGGTGACGAAGATGGATTGTCATTTACTAATGGATAACTTATCGTCTCTTTATTTTTGTACCTTTTTTTCAGTCCGTCACGCGCGGACGTAGTCAAGAAGACAGTATTGTTTTTTCAGGGGTTGATAGGATACACTTAAAACACAACAAAAAAAAAGAGATAGCAGAAACCACAAGTACAAACCATACAATATAGAAATTTTACCGTATCGAAGAGCGATCGTGTAGTCACTGTAAGCAAGCTCAAAGTAAGAACCCTGCAGCAGGGTATACATATGCATACATTAATGGCAATTATTCACTTTTTAAAATAAAGATTTTGTACAGCATCGTCATTAAAATTATAGGGAACACGATAGTTACTATCTTTAATTAAATGCAGAAAACAATACAACAACGTTTTTTTGTGCTTCAACTGATAATTTAGCGAATCGTTGGTTATCGCAATAATTACCAAACAAAAATGGACTAACATAATTATTATAACAAGCCGTCTAATAATTCAAAACCAAAACAATTTATTAAAAGAGGGACGAAAGATACCAAAGGGTCAGTCAAACTCATAAATCTAAAACAAACTGACAACGCCATGGCTAAAAATGAAAAAAAGACAAACAGAAAAACAATAGTACACATGACACAACATAGAAAACTAAAGAATAAACAACACGAACCTCACCAAAAACTAGGGGTGATCTCAGGTGCTCCGGAAGGGTAAGCAGATCTTGCTCCTCATGTGGCACCCGTCGTGTTGCTTATGTGATTAACCTCTGAACTATATTGATTATATAATAATGTACAATAGGTGTGACAAATTATTCTTTTTATTTATCTCAGCAGTTAGAATTTTACTTTTACAATGTAGCTAAACATAACCGTACTATCGTGACAGAATTAAGTTATTGTGTAGACAAATTTTAAATATCTAAATCCCTGCTGTTAAAGATATTAATGATAAAATTATAACGTATAGCATGTGAAAAAAAGTTATTTAGTATGTCCGAATTCTTCTGGCGAAATATTTTGATCAAAAAACGACAAAAGAAATTTATTTTCTTCTGCTAGTGGTTCTTCCTGATGATAATCAAAGTCAAGATGTTCAAGTTGTCTGCCAAATTTTATTATTCTCAAACACACTATCCATTAATATATACGAAAGGAATAATAACTTTATTCATTAAACCACTGCATACATTGCTTATTTACAAAGATAGAATTATCTCATGTACTTAACATAGATAATGTTCACCCACCAAATTCGAACAAATATTGATTAACCTGTAGCAGATAACATCAGAGGACTTGTAACAAGGAAGTTCATTCCATCCCTGTCAGACTGGTCAAGTAAACAAACATTACCGCTTGGTTGTGGACTCGCTTTTCTTGTTTTTATATCTTCTGCCATTTTTACATAAAAAAAAGTCCAGGTCGTTTATTTCTTAGTGATACATGTATGTGTCGGTTGTATTTGAGTTAATGTTTGTGCATGATCTTGCATATCATTTGGAAAGCATACCAAACCTTCAACGTGACATAAACACAAATATCCAAAAACAATTAAAAGGATGTTCAAGAGGGGGTATGGATGACGTTGGGGGTATTAATTTTTGTATGGTTGAATTTTTTTTTACCAATTTTTAGGTTAGAATCCCCTTTTCAATTATTGACTATTCATTGTATTTTTGCATATTTTTCTCTATTCTTAAGTCAATTATTTTCTATTTTTTCTACCACAGCCAGTGCCTCAATGATTTAAATCAGACAGCAAAATCTGCCTATAATTATCCCAAATAATATTTTTAATTGGATTTTGATATAATTTTTTTAAAAGATGATTGGTTCATAATCATATTACTGTCATACACAGTGTTTCTTATTTCATTTGTAATGCATAATACTTTTTCAAGATAAATATAAATATTTTGTAAACTATATTTGTATCATAGGAATCATTATTGATCTAATTATCAATATTAAATTTGACAATGGTGTTCATAAACTAAAGGTGTTATTGTGGTATTGCTTTCTAGTATATAAGAATGACTACGCATTTACTTTTTCTCATTTACTAGTTACTTAGTCTACAATTCTCAGCTAAATGTCAACAAATATCAATCGTGTATATTTATTTGCAAATTCCTATGGTGCTATACTTCCATTGAACGGAATATTATTTGATCTTTGAAATACATTTGATTGTGGATTTACTTAATACCATAGTTCAACTGCATTATTATTATGTCAAATAAACATTTTCCTTTTAATGCATTCAAAATGGTTCAGATTTTGATACACCAAACGTTGATTGAATTTATTGTATGCAATCACCCGTGACGATCTTTCGGGACATTGCACTTGCTGTTTTTCTTTTAATCATGAGAGGTTCAAACTCTTTATTCCGCTGATAACTCGAGATTTGCCATCTTTGAAATGCGAGGTCAAAAAATTTAATGAGTATTACACGTTAACGTTTTAAAAGCAGAAGGTCCTGTAAGGGACAATATTGGCCTAAACATCAGGTACATCTGACGAAAGATTTAAGACACTTTAAATACACACAAGTGTCTACTACAGGTGATTTAATTAGTTTTTGTGAAAGATTTAAACTGATTTGATCATAAAAGACGCTCAAATTCAAACTTGATTATGAAAAATCGACCAAATCAGCCATAAAATATCCTTTTTCAGATGTTTTTTTTTCAAAAATGAAAGTAGCCACATTCGTATTATCATAAAATACTATATACATTTAAATATTAAGACTAAACACAAGTGCGGCCACTTCCATTTTAGACAGAAACCGTCTAAAACTAGCTCATATGCTAAAATATGAGCTATTTTAGTAATTTTGCATGAATTGATGATGCTTGTACCCGATGCATGTACATTGTATTGTCAAAAACAGCCCATATTTATGTAAAAGAAGTTTAAATTCTTCTTTGCAATAAATAGCTAAAACTTTAGGTTTCAACAAAGGAGTAGGTTCAGTAAGACCCCTTTCTAGCTCAAAAATATAGCAGTTTTGCAAAATTGTGAAAATGTAATATTTCATCTATTTATTGGAAAGTAGAATGCTTCTGGTACATAAATATGGGCTGTTTTTTTGACAATACAATGCACATATATCGGGTACTAGCATCATTAAGTCATGCTAAATTACTGAAATCTTCACAATTTTAGCATTTTAATTAAATTTTAGACGGTTTCGGTCTTAAATGAAAGTGGCCGCATTCGTGTTCATTCATAATATTGAAATTTAAGTTGTATTTGATGATAATAAATAACATATCTATAAAGGTTGAGGATGAACACGGATGCGGCCACTTTCATTTTTGACAAAAACCAGCTGAAAAGTGACGTTTTTTGGCATATTTGATATATTTTTCATATTTAAGGAGGCTCGCAGGTATACAATTTTTAGAAGAAAAAAAAAACATTAATTTTTCATTACAAATTTGTTTTATTACCTTTAGTAGTTGTTACTTTATCGTATGGTACAAAAATCATTCAAAAAACTCAATTCGTGTGACTTTTAAAATGTTGATGGCATTGAAAAAGCTTCAAATTATCTACCTTTGGGGCAAAATGCCATTTTTTGGCATTAAAATTGAAATGTCTTTTCAAACTCATCGGTTACCTTTATTTTTTAATGGTTTTTTTCGAATAAGCTGTACATAAACTACATTATTGTAAAATTTAAGCGATTTCTGTAATTTAGTTCTTTTTTTATTTCGATATTACCGCTATTTCTCCTATTAGTTTAACAGAAAAAAAGGACATTAACAAAAATGTATGCTTCTTTCGAAGGCAGATTGGGAGCGTAAATGAACGGTGACCCTATTTTTTTTTTATTTCATTTTTCTTTTAAGTATAAGATAAAGTTCATTTATAAAAAAATATAGAGAAATCCTGTATTAAATAAAAAAAATTGATTTAGACCCGCGAGCCCACTTAAGCTTCAATTGGAGCGTTTTAATGACTAAATCAGTTAAAAAATCTTCCAAATAAACTTATCAAATCGATTGAAATAGACACTTAAGTGTTTAAAAAGTGTCCAAAATCTTTCTTTAGATGAACCTGAAAATTGAGGCCAAAATCGTCCCTTACCGGACCTACTCCTTTGTAAAGCTGCTATATTTGAAGCAAAATAGGGTCTTACCGGGCATACTCCTTTGAAAAGGGGAATATATTATACAGCCATTTTTGTCCTTTGAATTTGTGAATCAAATACAATGTAGTACTAAAAATCTTCCAAAGAAAATCATTCAAAAGTCAATAAGACTTTTGTGTGTAAGGTATGAGTTTATTAAAAGTTTTTTAATTATTGATTGGCAAATGCTATGGATCTGAAGCAGAAGTTACAATTCCCGCCACAAAATGCAGTAACAAACCAGAGACCTGACATCGTCATTTGGTCCGCCTCAACAAAACAGGCAATCCTGCTGGAACTAACCGGGCCATGGGATTAAAGAATAGAAGATACCAACGAAAGAAAGAGATTGAAGTATCAACCCCTACTTGCAGAATGTAGAGACAATGTATGGAGGGTTTGGTCATTTCCAGTGGATGTGGGAAGCAAAGAGTTTGTTGGACAGTCTATTTGGCGAGCATTGAGAGCACTTGATATTGTTGGAGGGAAAAGAAGTAAGCTGATTGGTAACTTGTAAAAAGAGGCAGAGACAGCATCAATGTGGTTATGGAGAAAAAGGTCAGAACAGTGGAAGCAGTAAAGTGTAGAGGCAGGGATGGATAGCCATGTGGTTACGGGCTAGGACTTGATCTCCCCCAGTCGGAGCACCTCTGGGGGTTGTAGTGGACAGCGCCGAAACAGCAGAGAAAGGAGGATTCACCTGAAGACGGAACCACGCATCTTTCCAACAGGATGTATTAAGGTAATTGCATTTTTATATTTGGGCTTTAAATTTCTTGCATTTAGTACATAATTGCAAAATCTGCCAAAATAGTCCCATTTCGAGATCTGGTTTTTCAAAGTGTATAGATATGTATCAAGGCTTTACCAAAATTATATCTTGCTACGAGATGTGTTTTTAAGTGTGTAAAATATCTTTGATGGTTGGAACCGAAGATATTATCTATCTTAAATTGTAAAAAAAAAATGTGCAACATGGCCGTTTTATGCCATACATGTTTACGACATCATCTTATTATTTTAAGCAAAATACATGCTTCTTCTTACTAGTCCAGTTAGTCCTAGGGACCCCGAGGCTCTCCACGATGTTTGCGAAACAAAGTCTCTACAGCCTACCTCCACTTGGAAATACCATGTCCTCCAATTCTTCTCTTGGATGTATGTTACCCAGGATCTCCCCGTTTTATTGGATTTGTGTTACTCAGCGTATATGTTATTAGTAGACAGACGTTTTTCGTCCTCCATGGTTTCTTCGTTCTCTCTGCGACAAATGAGCTTGCTATATACCGCTTCTAAATTTTTTTTGTAAAGAAAGACGACAATCAGGTCATTAGAGAGTTTACCAAATTTTTATTCGACAGTTTCTCCTACCGTATTCCAGTTTGTCCCTATACATTTGTTTAATTAAATTAACGGTACCAATTTTCTTGCACCAGATGCGCATTTCGACAATACATGTCTCTTCAGTGATGCTCGTGGCCAAAATATTTGAAAATCCAAAGCTTATATAAAAGATGAAGAGCTATAATTCAAAAGGTCCAAAAATATAGCCAAATCTGTGAAAGGAATCAGAGCTTTGCATGAGGGAGATACATTCCTTAATTTATAATAATTTATAATATTTTGTAACAGCAAATTTTAATAACACGAAAAATCCGTATTTTCATGCCAGTACCGAAGTACTGGCTACTGGGCTGGTGATACCCTCGGGGACTAATAGTCCACCAGCAGAGGCATCGACCCAATGGTAGTAATTAAATTAACGGTACCAATTTTCTTGCACCAGATGCGCATTTCGACAATACCAATTGTATTTAATACTAGTAGACGATATCAAGATCTGTCATGCACACAAAATTCTCTTAATATAAAGAGAAATTTTAAAAATCCAACACATTATGACATGAGTATTCACATCCACTTACATCTTTATAGCTCTGCCCATCCCGATTTTTTTCATTCGATATATGCGGAATTATAAAAAAAAAGATACCATTAGGTTATCTGTGGCTATTATACAACACCCATGACTTTAAAACAACACATGTTAGCATCTACATGTCGATGCACAATAACTATCAGTACATATAAGTCATTAGATTGTAAGCAAGTTTAAGAGCAACTATTCATCTCTGCTTGCTTGTATGAAATGGATAAACTATTTTAATGCGAAGTAGGTGTCATGCTATTTCCGACATAAGAATTTGCAATATTGTATTACCTGATACATGATTGTATATGATAGAGATAATTAAATGCATACAGTAGTCAGTATGCACAGTAGCTGTCGTTGGTTGATGTGGCTCATAAGTTTTTCTCGTTTCTCTTATTATATACATATTAGACCAGTCATTTTAGGGCCCTTTATAGCTTGCTGTTCCGTGTGATACCGTACTTTGGCCTATAATGGTTTACTTTTACAATTTTGGACAACAGTTGTGTCATTGGCATTCATGCCTCATCTTCTTATATCTAAGTAATGTATGTTGTTACTATAAACAAAAATCCTACTCCGCTATTCTCAGTTCGCCTTCAAATCGGTTCCGATTGCAATCAATTTTCCAAACTCCAAAACAGTTGGGACGTTGCTTCGCTAATATAGTTATCAAAGGTACCAGGATTATAATTTAATACGCCCGACACGTAACGTAGTAAAGCTTCGGAGTTCGCCAATTTACGTCTGTGATATTGACTATAATAGTTTGAAGAGTACCGAACGAACTTCATGATTATACCTAGTAATTTTATGTATGTTTGGCCTAGTACACCTTCAATTGAAAAGCCAATAAATTACAATTCACTAACTTTGTACTGTTGACATAATGATACGTTTGTATATCGCTATTTTGATCATTTACATAATGCAAGGTATACGGCCGTGTATGATTTTTTTTTATGTAATATAAGTAGTGTCGTAAATGAACTACTACTTAATTTTAATAGATGACAGAGTATGCAAGAATATACATACCATTAGTATATATATATTACTAGTATGCAAATGTAAAATAAAGGCGATGGATACCAAATGCGAATTCAAACTCATTAGTTGAACTAACGACATGATAAAAATGAAAAGACTAGAAGACAAACAACAGTATACAAAACACAACAGGAGCGTTTCTTGATAAATCTATACATGTAGAACATATTAACGATAAAAACAAATTACTGACTTTCGACGTCACAAAGAAGTTTACAAACAATTTTCGGACGACCTAATCTAAATAAATCAAACGAAGTGATAAACTATAAATTACCTAAAGTACCCTTCAACGACATGTAGTAGCTTTTCTAGTGGTGCTTTTATGTGTAAACAGAGGTAGACACACTTGAATGAATTGCTTTACAACATAAAAACACACTGGTGACCAAGATGGATTGTCATTTACCAAAGGATAACATATCATCTCTTTATTTTTGTACTTTTAAAAAATTATGATGACTGTACACTTTTCTTTGCTATGCAGATATAAAAATAAAGTAAACAAAGGGAGACAAGTATTTTAGTGTAGATAAAATAAACTCATTATAGATACCAGGATTGAAATTTTATATTTGCGCCAGACGAGCGTTTCGTCTACAAAAGACTCATTAGTGACGATCGAATAAAAAAATATTAAAAAGGCCAAATAATGTACGAAGTTGAAGAGCATTGAGGACCAAATAGTCCTAAAAGTTTTGCAAAATACAGCTAAGGTTATCTATTGGTGAGGTAGAAAAGCCTAAGTATTTCAAAAATTCAAAGATTCGTTAACAGTTAATTTAAATTATGAACATATTGATGATAACTAAGGTCAACACAGAAGTGCGGACTACTGGGCTGGTGATACACTCTGGGTATCAGTAAAATTAAAATTGTACAAGCAAACAAATCTGTCACAAAGGATACAAAAGACTACAATTCCATGTGGACTAATTTGAGCACATGCATTTCACACGCGATAAATATCTTTTTTAATTCTAGATACGATTTTTAATCTACAAAATAATTAAAACTTTATACCAGCATTCGTTAGGTCAAGTGTAAACATTCATATTCAGACAGAATTCATAGTTATACCATATATATATAGTATTATGTTTTCCTGTATGCATTTTTCTAATAAAAATGCAATGTCAACTTACCTCAAAGGTATCTCCCCATTACCTGTGTGCGAGGTTGATGACAAAAATAATGCGTTGATCATCTACTCTTAGTTTATTAAAACAAAATAGTGGACATCAGAATAATTATAATCTGCATCAAACGTCTATAACATATGAGAAACACAAAAAAATAATCATACAAATATATAACAATGCAGTATAATAACAATAAGCGTATTTTGTAAAGATAAATACAGACTTTCAGGTTAAGTGGTGAGATTATTTATGTCTATATATAACGGTGTTAAAATAAAGCCTTATATTACAATTATAAATCATGATGTGTATCGTGTAAAAAACATTATATAAATCATAATGTGTATCGTGTAAAAAGCATGACTGGGATAAAAGCAATTAGTATTGTTTTAGACATTATTATGATGGAAACATGAAAAGGTGGGAAAATGGCAACACATCAAACATTGTCAAAACGATAGATTTTTTTTATATATTTTAAGAATATTGCAGTCTCCTTTTTATCATTTTATTGTGCTGTAAAATCATGGAACGAAGTTATTCTTTTCGAGGCGCTTCATACTTAATCTATGCACACTGTCAATGCGCTCTCTAATATTATAAAAAGAAGCTGTCAATTCTTATGATTACATGATATGCTAAATTAACAACCATGAAATTAAAAATTACAGCAAATGCTTTGTTTGTCATCCTATGCATTGCTGTGATGTTGTCATGTTGTCATGAGAAGAACGTGCGGTCATGGATGTTGAATATTATTTAAAAAAAAAATACAATTTGATATATATAGCTTAGGAATGCCTAACGTGCTTTCATCCAATCGAAAGTACTATGATTATCGTAATATATCATGCTTTATAATGTTTTATCATATTATGCTTAAGATTTTGTCTTAAATCTTGATTCAGGATATACAATGTATACAAGTTTGATGGTTTCTAGGCTCAATTCAGGTCAAAACCTTTCTTTTTGTTTCTTCTATCGTAAACTTCTACAACAATATACAACATCATACCGACACATAAAAATCCAAGACATATGTATAGCTTCACATATGTTATTAGGAAGTTACTCCAAGCAAAGGCAATGATAAAACCCACGGATTCCCATAAACGATAATTGGCAAAAGCTGCCTCAGTGTTGTCTGTGAATAAGTAGCCATACAGTGCTGAAACATAGAAAATATCAATAAAAAAAGATGCAAAGAAAGATTTTTATGGAAAACAACGATCAATGATATAAAAAGATTTAATATCGTACAAGGCCATGCATACCGTTCCGAAGCATCTGACCCCATCCCCTTTCCCTCTTCTCCCACCTTGTTTTTTTGTGAGTTTATGATACTTGTATTCTTCTCATGTTTTATAGCTTGTTTGTCTTTAAATTTCTTCATTTTTTTTTTATGGTAACACTATTTTCAGTTTTTCTTCTACTTTTGATTTTTGATTGTCTATTTGAAATCTTCTGTGTCTTGTTTTCCATAGTTCATGTACTTTCCGTTTACACATACTTGAATTTAAATTTCCCTTACTATGCAAATAAGCAAAACACCCCATATTTCTCAAATAATAAAAAGAGACCTCTGACGGAAATTAGATGTTATAGGCAGTATTGTTTTTTCGCATTTCTGCATCAATGTCTGCAATGCAATTCAATCTTACGGTGATCTCGATTTGCGAATATTACAATCTTGGTTATGTTTAAACTTTCACCGAAACTTTATATATATGCGATGTCATGTCCGACGACACAGTTGATACTAAACGATGTTTTTGCTGATGTTCGAATTACCACTTGTACTATCATATATTACAGCATATGTTCTTTTTGGCCATGCTATTTGTCCCCACTTCTTAACAGAAGACAAATGTAGTAAGGTTAAGAATAGCGCTTATGCACTTGAGTCTTGTAGACGAAATAGGATGCATAGACCTACAGATATATTTATTTACATACCATTTATTTGTGTCTGTATTACAGCATCACCAATTCCCCATAAACCAGCTACTATATAAAATATATATTGTGGGTCTGGCTGCGGCTTCCACAAGAGTAAAGCAATCTGTGTACCGCCATGAACAAAAGAACGCTGGAAGGATTATAACACATCGTTATATTACAGTTCAATCGATCGCGAGCTCTAATGTTAGACCATCATTAAAAAAAATCTCTGTTAAACGTTGCCTTTCTATGCCATGTAGGGTTGGGTAGACAGGTAGAGATTTATACTTTTACAAAAAAAGTTACATGTTTTTAGACAAGAAAACGACGTTCAGGAAAAAATCTTTAAAAAAATAAATCGATTTGTGTCATATTTTTTTCAGGATAGACTGCTTTTTAGAAAAGTAGGGAGGCAATATTTAAAATTTACAATAAAGGAAACGTGTAGAATTATTTTAGTTTAACAAAATATAAAACAGTATACATATATAATAACTAAATAAAATGTCGGCTAAACAGCATATTTTTTTAATTTTCCACAGATTTTCTAAATGTATTCTGGTTATTTGTATTTTGATTGCTTTTCTTTTTTACCATGGCATGTCAGTTTATTTTCGACTTTATTATTAATACAAGTTTGAATATCCCTTTGGTATATTTCGGCTCCCTTTAAAATATTTGAAACTAACACTGTATGTAAATCAAATAGAGAGAAAGTTGTTTTCCCATATTTTTCTGCGAAATGGGATGGCTTGAAGAATACCTTTACCATTGTCATCAAATAACCTAAATACTATTGGTTTTACTTTTATAGAGACTAGAACACACCCGCGAAATCGAGGGCATATACAGCTTGTTGTAGGATGATTTTTTGTAAAAAGATATTATGTATAGAGAATTTCATTAAAGGGTA